>NC_056728.1:963518328-963758328 GCF_019279795.1 Protopterus annectens
CTGAGAAACTTTATACAATCTGCCTTCTTCAGGCAGCAAGCTGGCAATTGGGCAAGTTAAATGTAGTCACAAAAACATCTTCCAAAACTGAAAGAACAGGAGGAATGTGGGTAAGATCTAGACATTTCAGTTGGCCTAAATTCTTGGGGATTGAGATGATTTCCAACTGAAACAACCGATTAATTCTGTAATTAGTTTCAAAGAGAGAATCACAGAAGGGTACTGGCTGAAGCTACACTCTTCTTAATCAAACACCTGGGGATAAAAAAACAGAATCTGTACAGATTTAATGAAGAATCTGTTTTACCAGAAACAGCCACAATGGAAGGGTCAACAGCCTGAACTAACCCTGAGCTAAGCCCAGTAAATCACTCCTGTCCAGAGTAACCAACTCAGTTTCTTTTGATAGGAATTTCTGAAGAAAGACTCCTACTTTTGCTAAGAAAAATCTCTCCAGGAATAGGTGTAGCTTCCTGGTTAAGCAGAGTGGCTCTCCCTTGTCCATCAAGGGCCCTCCAACAGCCACATTAGACATGTCCAACTTCCAGTCCATGACGCCAGTCTTCCCTACACCAGTGAAAGATGAATGCTGTGCGGAATCAGTTTTGGCTGCAGCAGAGTCACTCATCCCACTCAGCAACCTACTGTGGTGGCAAAGGCTATTTGGTAATATTCTTTTTTGTGGCTAGAAGAAGGAAAAACCAAGGAACCAGTAGGTTATTCCATGGTTAATCTGAAAGACTTCTGATTCCAGGGGAAGCCTGACAGCAGTAATCAGTAAAACAGTTTAGTAATAGTAAAATAAATAAACAAACTTTTTCCCAGTTCCCTGTAAAAACTCAGTAAAAAGCACTTTAGGCAAAAAAATAGTAAGTAGCGTCACCAAAGGCAGAGCACATCAAAATATGAAACTCCAAGAACTAACAGTTCAGCCACCAATTCCACTTAAAAACACTTAAAATTTGAAAACTTTAATGAAAATGAACGATAATAAAATAAAATGAAATAACACACACTGGCTCATAAACCGGATAAGTGCTTTCGGTGTAATACCTTTTCAAAGCACTTTAGATACACTTATTCAGCCTCCCAAAGGTAAAATAATGCAAAAAGTAATTTTAAAATTAATTTTAACTTTTTACCACAGAAGTAAAAAAGTGAGACTCCTGTTCAAAAGTCAAGTGACAGTCATCAAAAAAACACTTTTTCCTAGCTTTAAAATCAGAAAAAGTAAATTTTCTATCCAAAAATGTGTAATGTTTTTCCCAAAAGGGAATTCTTCTGCCAAGCTCTGCAACAGGGTTATCTGATCATGGATTCTTGTAAGCTTATAAGCCTGCAACGAGAGCACTTCTGGGCGGCAGGAAAGTTCTGATGGTCTTATCACCCAAAACCAACTTTTTAGTCAGATCATATAGTTTGGGAGCTTAGAAGGTGCCCTGAAGCTTTGGAAACTGGCCAACTGTTACATCCGTAGCAGAATATAAACCATATAGCCAAGATTCTGGAGCAGTGATTCATATAATGCGCATTCCTAAATATTACACTGAATATTAACAGGTGCATGTTCTACACATGCTCATGGATGGCAAAATCCATGCTCAAGGATTCTATAAGCCAAGGTGCAGCTCTGAAAACTGGCATATTATGGGATCTAATAGCTTACATCAGTCCTCCATCCGAAAGGGAAGAATCAGGGTTTCTGTCAGCAACTGGGTATGCCTAAGTGGGCTAGAGTGTCTCCTGGAATTACAAGCAGATTTTTGCTTGGGTGACTGGGGGCCTGCTTGCAGGCAGCCACTGCTATGGCTTCTGGTAAGGGTGGACAGAATGAGCTGGTGTCATAAGCAGTGATTCCTGTGAAAAACACACTTGCACTGCACAGTTAACGATTTAGTATACCTACAGAATAAAAAAACTCCCTGCCTCTGACGATTATATATATATATATATATATATATATATATATATATATATATATATATATATATATATATATATATATGATGTCTGCACCTCAGCTTTGACTTTTTTTTAAAGGTCAATGGCTGTCATATGAGTAGTAGATTGCAAGGTTGTTCATTCCCAGAATGATGGGAGGGCCCAGCTTCAGGCTCACAGAGGGATTTAGCCAGACACCCTATCTGAATGAATGACTGACTAAACTAACTGTGGATCTGGCAGCCTTAAGGGTGGTAGCAGACCATCAGGTTCTTCCCTCCAAAGAGAGAGAAGCCCACCTGCAAGGTCACAATAGAATTCATCTGGACGTCTCCCTGTAAAAATAATGGGCAGAGAAAAAAATGACCTAAGAGGGGAAGAGGTGGATGCCATTTTACCACGGTTTATTTTTGGAAAATTAAATTAAAAATTGGGAGTCTTTCCTGCTACACTGAGAAATCAGTGTAAATCAAACCTGCCTGTAAGCAGCCATGCAATGCAAGAGAAGAAATAGTCTCTTATTTAAAAATTATAAAAAGTACACTGGTAAATTAATGAATTGACTTCAATTACTCTATAGCTACTTCAGAGATGAAGAAAGGGATGGTCCTCAAGTGCTCACACACTCTATTAGTTAATAGCTCAGACATGAGAATTTGTGAACTGCAGGACTTTAACTCATCTAAAATCAATGTTTTTGTTTTAGCATCCTATGGGCTGTCCCCACAATCCCAAAGTTCAAATTTTGGAAAGGTCAAACATCTCTCAAAAAAAGAAATTCAAGGAGGAACAGGATCCTCAACAGGAAGTCATACAAGATAGAAATTCCTACTTATACACAAAGGCCGAATACAAGGCCGAATACAAGGAAGCCTATAACAGTAACTGGACTTTGGAAAAATTAGAACAAATGCAGAAAAAATACATGTATTCAAATGTGCTCAGTGTCCTGGGATCATCTTAATGGTCAATGTGCATGACACTCAATTATTCTGCAAACACAATAGGCATAGAGTTGTTCCTTCCTGCTTCAACTGGCTGAAATGTAATTCTGAAATTATGACAGTGCTTTGATAATGATCTCCTCTTCCACAGAAAGGCACTGCTTGTGCTGTTCTTGATCTGTTATCTAGCAGCAACATACATTCAGATAGACTATTACTTAGGCATAAAAAAAAAAAAAAAAAAAATTCTCTAGATTGCATTGAGGCGTAATGCCAGAAAACAGATGAGGAGTCCCATATCTGACTAATAGCGTAAGAATCTGCAAAACTAGGCACTGGATACTAAGGAATGACAAGACTGTGTGCACAACTTTCTACATGGGGAAGGGGTGAAGAGAAAAAAAAGTTGTAAATTCTGCTGCTCCTGTAGTCCCAGTGGAGGCCACGGCTTGCAAGGTTTCAGGGGTTCATGCTTGTAAGTGTGCCAGAGAGGTATTGACAAATTTGGAGGGGCAGAGGGCATTTTCAGATAAAGCCTCAGATGAAGAACAAAAAGGCCGGCCTTCCTATTTTGGCACACTGTCGAGTTATTACCTCACACGGAGTATACACTTCCCACAGTAAGAGATCTATAAAGGAGGAGCAGCAAAACTGGTCATTTAGGCACAGGAAAATTTCAGTCTACTGTGACAGTTCCCCCAAGGTATAAGATCTGAAGAGTCAACCATTTTTCCCTCCTTGCACTTTAGTTTGAGTTGGCAGAGAGGGCTAAGGCTATGAGCTATAGTTCCTGAGTTTTAGGGTTATTCCATCAGCCCTCATCTGCCTACTGTGTGACCTTCAGCAAGTCACGTAACCAGGCACTGGTCCAAGGTAGTCCGCTAAAAGGGAGTGTATATATCCAGTGTGCCTACCTGGTTAACACATGGGTATTATTACTCTTCATCTTACCTCTGCGCTTACTGCTATGCTGTCTTACATCTGTACTGCTTGCTTTCCATCCAATGGCTTCTTGTGTTTCACTGCTCCAACAGTAAGGGTTGCCCCCCGCAAGCTGCAGAAGATATAACACATCTCCTACATTCTTCATCCCATCTACCCATTACATCTCAAGTAGTTCTAAAAAGGTTACACAGCCACATCACAGCATGTAAGTGTTGCTGGCACTTTGGGCCTAAAGACTACTTAAAGTTTCCTGGTTGGCAAAGTAATAGGGCAACAATGCTATCAGGTAATGTTATAACAATACAACAATAAATTACTTTATCAATGGGTCTTAACTCAAAACAATAGAATTCACAAAATTCACATGTTGCTTCAAATAAGTTATTTACTAACTACTCACCAACATGTTCTTGCTTATCTGGATTGACTTTTTGTCCAACACGATGTTGGGAACTAGTCTGTCTACTTTCCGAAGACTCCTCCAGCTCTTCCACATACAGAGGCAGCCGTCTTTTTGCTATAATTCCTAGCAAAAGGATTTATACAAATCACTTGTGTTACACAATTTATTATTCATTCATAAAGGACACCAACACTCCATACATCTACTGAATCAAACATTATGCCTTTAGGCCAGAATACAATGATGGTTATACATAGTTACTATATAAAGGTACAGAAAACAGGCAATTTTGTAAATATTGTTTTTACTGACATTAAAAGTGAATTTTGAGTGCAAACACAACAAGGCTTTGAAAACTTCAGATGATTCACATCATTCTATCAGAGAAAACCTTCAAAGTTTCCTCAGAATCAGACTTTGGTACCAAATTTTCCCAAGCTGATACAGATCAGTCCTGGGTTCTTTGCAAGTTTCCTTGTTTAAAAACAGCTTGTGGAACTTATCTACCCAATATTAACTGTGTCTTTAAACACAGATGATGATAGTAATCCATGTCTCATGGCATATTGCAGGATAAATTACAAAATAATTTCAGTCTTCTCATGAAAAAAAAAAAACTGTTGACCACAAAATTCATTAAGTAAAGACTCAGCAATATTTTTATATTTGGTATGTACAGTGAGATTACCATCACTCAATTCCTCAAAAATTGAGGTTTCTATTTCTGTAATCACTTGCATACACATCTTGCACTGATAACATACAAAACAAGAAACTAAACAGTTGGAACTTGCTTATAATTTTCTTCCCTGTTAACAACTGAAACTAGAAGGGCAACAGGGATTAATATGCAGATTCCCAAAACAGAATACTGCCTTCCCGTAACCAGTGCAAACTCAGTTTAATACAGCCATTCTACAATCCCTTACAAACAGGGTTATGACTCTTCACAACACACATGCACATCATTATCTTGCAATGTTGAACAATAACTGGTTATCTGGTATAGCTAGAGTAATTAAAATCAATTCACTAATATTTAAACTACTTTTCAATAGCTAGTGCCCTCTCTGGCCTCCAAACTACTTAGGAACAATATTTACTCACAAACAATATCATCTACAAATGATGCTCTCCTATTACTATGCCCTCCTTTTAAGAAGGCCTACTAGGGGAAAAGTAAAGAGGAGCCCAGCAGCAGGAATCCACCATCATCTGCACAAAATTTTTGCCAAATACACAACATTCGAGAAAAACAAAACAAAGAATATAAATGTACATAACTTAAGGACACAAGAAAGCAATAGTAAACTTTATTTCTATACACAAAAGTTTACCTTTCTGGCTAAGGCTGCTTAACTAAAGTACTGTATTATCGAAGCGCATACTGTAAACAGTAACCTCCGTAATAGAATCTATGCACTCAACTGAATCTAACTTCTTTTACTTCTCTTCTCTTTTTATCTTACCAAACTCTTCTCTTGTACCGAGACTTCTGCAAATCTCTCCAAATTCAATTAACTCATCTGTCCTACTGGATTATTAGACTACCACTGAATGTTTTAATAACTTCCCCAGTAAACTATGTTTTATCTTAACATATCAAAGTGTCATGTTGTATAATGCATTTTTTGTACACACTATAAGAAAATAAAGTTGTTTGCCTACCTCTGCACCAGTTAGTTCCAAATGTCAATTTTTTCTGTCTGTATGTACTCATCGTAGCCAAATGGCTTAGGTTGCAGCTGAAAAGGGTCTGTGGATTGCTTACTTGGTTAAAGAAAAATTGTGGCCTGCCTAAACAAAATGGTATTTATTCACTGGAACTTATCCACTTACCTTTTTTCCTTTGAAAGTCTTCAAAGGGTAAATCCACCAACACCGTGTCTTCTTCTGCAACTCTCCTTATGGGTGTACTACTTTTTCTTTTAGATGTTTTTTTTGGCTTTGCAGAAATTGGTTTTGGCATTTTGGGACCTAGCAAAAAAAAAAAAAAAAAAAAAAAAAACCCACAATATACCAGTCTTTCAATAAACAACATTAAGTACAATTTTGCAAGTATGGACCATACAGCAAATCAACTATTTCAGCAGCAGGCTGCACCACCTGGATTAGTGAAGGAAAATGCTAGAAGTGAAGTACAGTTGTGTAACAGATGTTGGAATGATTACAGCTGCAGTAGCTGTAGCTATATGACTTTTATCCTACTATAGATAAAACAGCTGGCCAGCTTCCAAAGCTTAACAGCACATTCCGCTCACCCAAACCATTAGTCAGCTTGAGTAGAGCTAAGCAAAACGAATGGTTTGGGCACCAAAGCTTTCATGACAGCTGAGAGAGGGAGGCTGGAGTCCTGAAAAAGACAATGTTAGGAAAACAAAGGGCCTCCACCCTGGTAACAAAAACATATCAAAATTGAGGTATAGAAAGAGGAAACTGCTTTTGTAACAGTGATTTATTTATTTTATTTGTATTTGTTTGCTGCGGTTGAACAATGATCACCATGGACCTCTTTTCACATACAGCCCAGAACTAGCGTCTGGTTAAGTAACTTGCTTAGAGTCGCACAGTTAGGCAACAGAGGTTGAGGGAATCAAATCTTACACCTCTGAATAACAGAAAACAACAACAGTTCCTTAATCCTCTAATCCAACTGACAGAGGATCAAAAATCTGACATAATGCCAGACAAGTGATCATTTGAGCATCTATTTACTTGCACAACTGTACTATGTTCTTCATATCTATTACTGCTGCAGTACCCTGAACTATATGTGTAGACTACCACAAACTAAAATAACTGGGAAGAGGAAGGATAAGGGACCATGAGCCCCTGCAGAATGATCCTAGCAAAGTCTGTCCTAGACCTGGAGAAGGAATCTTGTCTGTAGTGCTTTAAAAGTAATGTACAGAGCACAAAGTTGCTGCTTCTAAAATATTTCCAGAATCCAACCATTTCCAAAACACAGATGGTCCCAAGGCCCTAAAGAATGAGCCTCGACCTTCCCTGGAATGTTGTTGTGGCGGCTAAAAAAAAAAAAAAAAAAAAAAAAAAAAAAAGCTATAAGCATGAGACAACTACTTGGAAATACTCTATTTTGACACAGGTTGTCCTTTTTTATTCTTACCTTCAAAGGACATCAACAATTGATCAGAGTTTCTGAAAGTTTTAGTTTTGTCAAGATCGTATACAAGTTGTCTGCAGAAATCCAAAGTATGGAGCATCACCACTCCCTCATTCTTAAAGGAACAGTCCCAGAAATTCTCTGTTTTGATTCTGGTCTTTGTTTATATTTTCAGTTTGGCATTCTGAGTATGTCCAAGCTTTGGCTGCAGGTGTTGGGGAGGGGTGCTTACAGGACGTTTCAATGGTCTTAGTCAAATTCCATCTCAAACTGTAGTTCCACTTAGAACAGCTCTCACAGAGTCATTCCTTAGTTTCATCTCACTCTAGCTCACCAAATTCTCTACCATCCCAACAAAACTCCAACCCTACATGGCTTAATTAACCATTACGATAATAGCCTTCAGCTAAGGTCCACCAACAATGGGTTGTCTTGAAGTATCAAAACGCAGATACATCTCAGGAGACTCCCTCTACTCCTGTACTACTGCAAAAATGTGGAACTCCCTCCCACTTGAAATAAGGACACAGGCAAACCAAATCAGCTTTAAAAATCAACCAGAACCCTACCTCATCAAGTCTTGGATATGTACATGCTCAGTGTGGGTGTAACTTGCTATATAGTGTCCATTCCATGCAATACAAACTATACCAATGTTCTTGGTATTATCTATTAAGTTATTCTTCTGACAAGTGTTGTTATGTATAGCTATGTCTTGAATATTTGTTTTGTTTCCTTGTACTACTTATACTCATTTGTGGTTCTCTGACAATTGTGCACGTTTCTTTTGTAAAATTATGTATGTGGTTAGAGTATCATATTGTATGGAGCTTTTCTCCCCAGGCCTCAGCTGAAAAATGGGCAATCCTGCCCAGTCAGACTCTCCCGGTAAACAAATATAAAATAAAAATAAATTAAATTAAATATGTGCTTTCATCCTCGGGAGAATAGCACCTTTCAGGAATTTTATGACCTCACTTGCTAATACCTTGCAAGAAATCATACGAGCAATGCAAAGCTAAAACGTTAGTAAACAGAGTTTTCGGTTCATTTCATATTTTATTTGGTGCAGATAAGTGCTATGATGTTATGCATGACTGCCACTTGCTCTGCAGAAAGCATCAGAAAGATGCAAGCTTCAAACAGTAGTAGAAGCAGTCTTTTTTTTTTTTTTTTTTATATCTGAATACTAGCCAAGTGTAATGGTTTTCTGACCTGCTGTAAAAAAATGTGTGTGATGCAAGCAACAGATTTTAAACAATGAAGTCCAAAACTTACTGTCACAATGGGGGCTTGTACAGTATGAGAACCTGTGAACGTTATACATACTAATTCTGAAACTGCTTTACTACAGATTAAGGGGAATACGTCAACAGAATGGTACGATTTAGTGTGAATTCACTAAACTGTAATCTTCTGACTATACTGCTCACAATTACGCTATGCAGAATAAATAAAGGAAATGAAGAGCTGCACAATTAGCTTTTTGATTCGCTCATAAAAAGTAAACAGTTGCCTAGCTACCCCCACCACAAATACACACAAAACTGTAATTACCTTATTGTTTTACAGTGATCGGGGACTGAAAGCTTTAACAGGAACTGAATATTAATTGTGTTCACTGGAGGGAGTGACAAAAGGGCTGCATAAATTAAACTGAAACCAGGAGAAGGGTTGAAAATGACATGGTAAGTGGGTGATGACAACTGGGAGGTATAAGGACAAATTTCTTTTGGTCAGAATTTTAGACTCTGGGATTTTCCTTTTAAGTTCTGGAAAGGAGACAGGGAGATTAATAGCTTGGCTGAAAGTAAACTCACATACCACTTTACGTATTAATGAAATATTAGTTCTTAAGGAAACTGTATCTGAAGAAAATGAGATGTTTGACCCACCTTAACAGCTTGCAACTCAGATAATCTTGCAGAATCAGAGTAATCAATAAAATAGGACTTTTTCTAGCTTAAAATTATAAATGTCACAAAAGTTCACTTTCTGTCATTAAATTAAAAAGTAAGTTCCCTTCAGGGAGAAAAATTATCTTCCCAGCACTGGAAGAACATTAGCCAAGAGCTTGAGGCCTAAATCACTCTATTTTCAGCTTTACTTGAGCTGACTAATTATTTTGGCGAGTGGAAGATGCCCTTGAAGCTTTAGAAGCTGTCTGTTATATATTTAGCAAAGTGTACTGCAGCAGTTATATCCTCAGCCAAGTGTATTGCAACAGTGATCAATATGGTGAAAAACTGAATTCTTACCTTGTCAATTGATGTATATTGATCTCTTCCTTTATATAATCTATGACTGAATTAATCTTTTCCATCAATTGCCTTTGGAAAACTTCTTGGCAAATCCTCTATTCATGGGTACACATGTCCAGTAACAGTTCACGTAGTGTAATATCACACGACAACTCCACAAGCCCCCTAACCCCCAAACTCCAGTCTGCTCCAACCTTGACAACAGACCTCCTGAAGAGAGAGGAAAACCAAGAAGTAAAGCTTGATAAGTGTACACAGACGACCAAGTAGCCAAGGAAAAGGTGGTTGTTATTGAGATACTCATATCAAAGTATTGGAGAAAAACAATCCACCAGTTGACTGGGCTTTCATAGCATCTTCCAGTAAGCAATTCACTGCCAGATAGCAAAGCATGATGCAGCAGGCAATCCATTAGAAAGGGTTTGACTGGCAACTGATGGCACTTTCCCTAATGTTTGAAAAGGAACAAAGAGATGTTTAGTACGTTGTGGTTCAAGTATAACCCTATAAAGAGTGATGCATGTCCAGGATGTAACTGCCTCTCTCTCCGACCCATTTTCTGACAAAAAAAAATAGGGATGTGAACAGGCCGCTTCCAGGACAACTCTGAAACCACAGAAATGGGTTCATCCTAAGGGACATCTGATCGTACTGAAAAAGAAGATGAAAATATTGGCATGATGCTCTAATACCCAGCAAGCATACCACCAAGAATGTACAGCTGAGCAAGTAAACCTACCATAACAATACATGTTAGAATTACCACTGCTGCAGTAGCATTACCTACATGGGTTATACAGTGCATAGAATACAACAGCTGGTCACCTTCAAGAGTTTTGGGTTGTCTTTCATGCACCCAAACTGTCAGCTCAAATTGAGCTGATTAAAAAGTCAGGTTTGGGCACCATGTTCTTTACAGCTTTCATAAGTAACACAAAAACAAGGGGGTTGGATGGAAGTAAGGAGCGGCTACAGCAGCAGCTAAAATTCAAGCATCTGCTTTTATGGTAAGTTTAGACAACTATACTATGTTCTTCATACCGATCATTGTTGCAGTATCTTTAGCTATACGAAAGATTACCAGAGCTTAAAATATCTTGGCAGTGGAAGGGTCTAGGAAAAAGCCTGTCCTAACACTGTAGAAAGAATCTATAGTGTTTCGTAAAAGTATGGACAGAGGACTGGGTACAGCATAAAAGAACCTCCATGACAGAAACACAGATGGCTGAAACCCCAGAAGTCTTAGGATTCACGACTGGCCCTAGCAATACCAGAGTAAGTCTTGGGGGGGAATAGGACAACAGCTAGTAGACCCAATACAGATATGGGGAGCTGGTAGGATGAGGCCCAAGGAAACAAAAAACATTTTCAAAATCATGTTACATGCAAGCTATTGATATTTCATTTTAAAAGCTCACGTGACGTACAGTACAAGTGCAGTGATATTTGACCACTGCTGAGTGATACACTATTAATTGCCATTTATACTTTATTACATTGTCATTATTTTCATGTTTTCTAAATATCTTGAAAACCAAGTAACACAGACTTAACAGGTTACCTCATATGAAAGCTCATATATGGATAGACAAAATGTTGCAGTTACTGAGATAGTGTTAAGTCGTTTACAAAATATTACACAATTAATATTTTGTTTTTATTAGGACTTAAAAAACAATTTAAAACTTAGACTCTAATTCGCACTACCACTGTAAAGATTTGTTTGTGCTGAACAGTTTGCCATTTGCATTTCTTTAGTGATCCTTATGCCTTCAGAGATATGAACACTTTTTTTTAAATGTGAGACTATAACCCGGTTTGTTCAAAAAGCTCAGGATGCAATCACTGGAAGTTAACTAGAGTACAAAACTCCACAACTTCATTAAAATGAATGAGTTAATACCCGTCACATGTCCTCAGACAGCAGATGCCCAAAAGACATGATCATTTCATCCAGACAATCAGTTGTAGTTCTTTGTGGTCAATATGCACCAAACACCCCTGACCTTTTGTGAGTAAATCCAGTCTGTGAGGAAGCGTGTGGTAATTGACCCTGGCCACTTCCAAAATAACGATCATACACTTTTGCCTAGACCAGAAGGGAGTCACCACAATGATCTCTGGGAAGACATTCTGAATTTTTCAGAATTACCTGGCATCAGTGTTAAGGGTGAAAAAGCATACAGGATCATTCATGTCCAAAGAAAAGAAAAGGCATCAGTCCTCCAGACCTTCTTGCACAGAGTCCTGGAACATAATATTGTCAGTTGATTATTCAGAGTGATAAAAAAGGTCAACCAGAGGAATTTCCAACAGATAAAACCAATCTTGGAAGACCCTTGATTCAGTTACCATTCATAAAGGTCTGAACTGGTCCCTGCTCAGCTTGTCTGCCACAGAATTTTGCTTCGACAGGATGTTAAGATGCCTGTAGAGTAAGACTATGCTGTAAAGCCAAATCCCATGTGAACATGGCTAATCTACATAAGGATTAACATCTTGTACACACCCTTGCTTATTTCTGTACTTCCTCATTGTGATAGGATTCAGAGAGTTGAGAGCACTTGTAAAACTTAGCATCACCTTTACATTTGCGCATCTTGGTCCATCTTTCTTGTCCAAAGGCTCTACATGTTTATACCCATTGACGCTGCGCCCCAAACAAAGTCTGAGATGTCTGTTGTGAGTGATTGCTTTGGAGCAGGGGGGGGGGGAGAATGTGAGACATGGATTCTGAGAAATTTGATGTCTCCACCAACAGATTTCCCTTTTTGCAAATCTCAGAACTGGAATTTTCAGACAACGGATGTCGATGTTGGGACAAGAGATTTCATATACCATTGTATCTTCTCAAATGAAGTCTTGCAAAGGTATCACGAGAATCATAGAAGCCACGAGTCCCAGATTCCGGAGGTATTCCCTCACCGAGACAGAAGGAAAACCCCTGGAATAGATATAAATACAGATTTTTCCTGTGGAGGAAAAGCTCATTGTTTTGAGGTGTTTAGCAGGTACCCCAGAAACTCAATTCTCAGCCAAGACAGAGACTTCTGACACTGAAATAGTCTCTGCAAAGGTAAGAAAGGCATCTAAATATGGAAAAATGTGGATACATAGTTACCTGTAGTGGGCTATCATAGGCATTTTGTGAATACTTTTGTGGCAGTTGATAGCTCAAAGGGTAAGGCAGACAACTAGTAATGGGATCCAGACACACAAAATCGTAACACTTGAAATCTGGATGAACAAGAATACGATGCATCTTTTAAATGTAAGGTTATTACAAAACTCAAATGAGGAAGAAAGGGGGTTGTGAAGTAAAAGCATTTTGAACTTTGGCACTATCACAAACTGATTCAGGAAAGAAGATAGAGGCCAGTTCTGGAACTAAGAGTTTTCTTTCACTGGCAATAACAACATTGAGAAAAATCTGCCAGCTGAGGAGGAGGTACAGCTTCCATTACTCCCAGAGACAGCATAAGATGCAAGACAGAAGGAAAGAGAAGAGTTTATTCTGGTGGATGAGGACGAATCCCCTGGAAAGGATGAATTTCCTCCCACTTCTATCTGTATCCTAATTGGATCACATTTAGGATCCATTTGTCTTTAACAAACTGTTACTAAGAAATAAAGATCCAGACTTCCTCGAAGGGATAAGGGACTGCCAGGGTTGGAAGGGGGAATAAGGTCCACATAGTCATTCTGACTACTTGACTGTCAAGAGTTCTAGGGTGTTCCTGGTTTATTCTTGAAACTTTCCTGCCACTGCTTTTTAAAATGTTTGTATACTAGCACTCTGCTGAGATTATTTTCTTCCTTGTCAAACTTAAGAGTGAACAGAGAATCTTTTTGAGAATTTAGAGAAGGAAGGGTGATTCCTTGAATCAGCTTACCTCTCATCACACTTTGAAAACCTTTGCAGCAGAGAGCTCAAAAAACATTTCTATTCATTTTTGACATCCTCTGGGAGGTCCTGAGAGCATAGCCAGCTAAACCTCATCAAAACCATACTAGTGGCAAAAGTGCTGGAACTATTATTTACAGAATCACTAACACATTTTAAACAATGAACAGTGACTTGAGAAACAGAAGAAACTAAATTATACAACGATCCCCCATTAATATTCAAAAATGTGCACGCTGATTGGTCAGCATGCAAGTTGTAAATCAGAGTTATAGTAATGAAAAAAGGTCCGGTCACCCGAACTTTTTCCATTACTATAACTCTTCTTTTACAGCAACGGAGAACGCAAGATCTCCATTGCTTCACACTGTCTCGCTATGTTAAGGGAGTTTAACATAGCAAGACAGTTTATAAAAAGCAACGGAGATCTTGCTTTCTCCGTTGCTTTTTTCAAAACTGTCTCGCTATGTTAAATGGGTTTAACATAGCGAGACAGCTTTAAAAAAAGCAACGGTTGCTTTTTTTAAAGCTGTCTCGCTACGTTAGGCCCATTTAACATAGCGAAACAGTTTGTAAAAAGCAACGGAGATCTTGCTTTCTCGGTTGCTTTTGCCCACAGCTCTGATGTACTGCGTAGGCATACACATGCGCAGTACATCAGAACTGCCGCAGAATACCAGACAGCTGCGGAAGGGCAGCAAGGAGGCATTATACAATGCCATTATTTAAGAAAAGTATTTTTTTTTTCTTAAATAATGTCATTGTATAATAGCAATAACCCACTTCTGGGTGTGGGTAATGCTGGATTTACCCATGGTTGGCTTTGTTTGGCCACTCTGGCTTCACCCTCATGACCAAACCACACCAACCGTGAGTAAATCCAGCATTACCCACACCCAGGCGTGGGTTATTGCTATATACACAATGCAGATTTTAATAGGCTTCCAGGCAAGTACTAAGTTAGCTGTCCTTACGGGCCATTTTATGCATAGCCAATTTCCCTTTTTGTGCTTGAATTAACAAATCCCAGTTGGTGTTACACCAGCCTTAACCTTCCCACAGTTGATAATTATCAAAAGCATTTCTATCCCTATCAAGAGGAAAAGGATTAGAATTAAAAACAAAAAATGTTGGCAGCAAATGGATTTACTGATAAGCCTGCTGGGTCAGGTCTGGGATTAGGCTATAAAAGCCTGAAAGACTGAGGAACTTCATACAATCTATCTGCTTTCTTAGGAGTAGCAGGCTGTAACAAAAAGGCTGACAGCATGAGGGAGAGGGTGAAAGTTCAGGAAATTCCAATTGTAACAAATCATAATATTTTCTTTAGTAACCAAGAAACCTCAACAATTCTCCCACTGAATAGTCTCAAACAGAAAATTGCTTAAAGGGAGAATCAGACACCACCATCTCTTCATAATCTGAATCAGAAACCTGAGGGAAGAAAAAAAAATATCTGTCCCTTCACTCCCCTACAGATTTCATTTCTTTAGCATCCAGGGAGAGTGGAATCCCTTTTTCTTTTATCAGAAACTACCTTGTACTTGAGAAAATAAATATTCAGTTTCCTCTGTCTTTTTGATAGGAAAACATGGAAAGACAGAAACAGTATTGCCAGCTACAGTTTCCCTAGAGAGCTGCAAAACATTCTGACTAAACAGGGGATCATTCCTAGTTGTCTCTTCCATGGCAAACAAGAGTGGCTTCTGCCTTGCCCCTTGAGGTGACACCGACAGCCACAGAAGAAATGACTAACTCGTGGCCCACAGTGGCTGTGTGGACTACACTAGAGGGATCCTAAGAAAAAGAGGAGTGGTCTGAGGAGCCAGCTTTGGCCACAGCAGGGTAGCCCACAAATTCGGCAAAATTAGAGGCAAATTACCAGCCTGGTGTGTTGGCAAAGGCTGCTTAATCTGTTTCTTTCAGTGCCTGGAAGAAGGTCCAACTGATGTACCACTAATTTGTTCCATGGTCAAGCTGAAAATTGTACTCGTTACCCGGTGAAACTTAGCAGCAATAGTCGGTAAAACAGGAAAGTATTAAAAAATAATCAAAAACTTTTCCCCCTGAAAAACACACAGTAAAAAGTATTTTAAATAAACACTTTCCCCCAACCCCAAGAAGTAAAATAAACAGTTTCTCTACAGAAAAGGTTTTAAAACGTTTAACAACTTACTGTCACAAAAGTAAAAAGGGAGCTTCTGTTTAAAAGTACGTGAAAACCATAAGACAGTAAAAAAAATAATTTTCTTAGCTTAAAAGTACTTGTTTTTCAAAAGAAGCTTCAAAAGAAGCTTTTAACAAGTAAAGTAACGTGGTAACAAGTAAAGCCCCCGAAAGGGCTTATCTGCTCAGAAATGGAACAGCATTAACTGACTGTCAAGCCTCGAAAGGAGAGTGCTTCTTGGTAGCAGGAAAGCTCTGAAGGGCTTGAAGCCCAAACCTGGCTTTTTAGTCAGCTCATCTCAGCAGACTAACAGTTTGATTGTATGCAATGTTCAGAAGCTTTAGAAGCTGGCCAGCTTTTATATCTTATTCAGAACATAAACCATATATAGCTTAGCCTACTGCAACAGTGATCAATATGAATCAACACATTCCAAGAGATAAGCATCCACTCCAGTGACATGCTGGACTCAAAACAGTAGACGGGTATGTATCATTCATGAAGTTTACACCCCCCCACACACACACACACACACACACACACGATAGGATTATACAGTCAGTCATAGATATTCCAAGGCCTCAGAGTATTATGGCCATTTGTGCATTAAGGATAGCCATCTAATCATCTACATTACATTTAAATGAGGACGATGAGTTGCACTGCCGTGGGAGGCTCGGTGTTGTAATACTTGCCCTTTCACCACATTCTGATCCCTGGTTCTAGTAGTGCTGGAAATACTGGACCTGCACAGAAACAGGATGTCCAGAACAGTCAGTCTCTAATGGAATTCCAAATGAAACAGAAATTGCTCCTCCAAAGTCTACAAAACACTAAATAAAGGGGTAGAGCTTCTAGTGTCTCTTGGTAGCTCAGGAACTTTAGACAATTAGGAACCTTAGGTGTCTTTCTAATGGTTTAATAATGTTTAGTGAGACACATTCTTTATAGCTAACCTGATAATGGACTTGATCAATGCAGAATACAAGGGAGTAATTAACTCTTCAGACCTGGGTTATACTCCTTTAGCAATTAATGGGCTAAATAAAAGGGATTGCCATCACGATGGTGAAGAGAGAGAGCTATCAGCCCAAGTACCTGGGTCTCGGACTTCATTTTTGTTTTATGGTGGCATGCTGTTTGTACAATATGATGGGAAGTTGTCTATCAGAAGTCATACTACTATTTTTTAAGCATTTAATTTAAACCCATTTTTAATACACAGTTTACTAGACAGAGTTCATTTTGGAGGGTTTGGGTATCATAGGAAGACTTAACAGTCTCCAGTTTTTTAGTTGCCTTGATTCTGTTTGGAGATCTGAGAAGTAAATAGAAAGGAAAGGTTCCAACACTGTGTCCTGAAGAACACTGCTAGTCAGTTTCATACTTTCTGATGAGGTATCTGCACCACAAACTGTGGGGGGTTCTGTCTTTCAGGAGGTTTACTATCCACCTAACCACATATGGGTCAGTTTTTAAACATTTAGTTTTGTAAGATGCCAGTATAGGAATGGTGTTGAAGGTCTTAGCCAGGTAACGATATGCTGCATGCACAGCATAGCCACCATCTACAGCCTCCTTAGCCCCCTTCAAATAAGTTTAAACAGACAGGATTTTCCCTTCTCAAATCCAGACTGCTGGGGATTAAGTCCAATAACATTCTTGATATCGAAGTTTGAGGTCGGTGATAAAACGTTTCCATGGTTTTGCAGCTGAGGCTTAAGGCCGAAAGGTCTGCAACTACCCAGGTTGGTTATAATGCCACTCTTAGGGAGAGGTATCACTACTGCAGATGCTCCACTCATTAGGAACAAAACTAGTTGCTACAGTTAAACACAGTTTGAGCAGTGTGTCTGCAAGGGCATGCTTAATTAAGAAACCAGGAATATTGTCTGGTACCATGGAAGTATTTTTGGTCTTGGTTACCACTTTCAGTAAATGATCCTTAAGAGATAACTGGGAGTGTAAGGGATTAAGATATTTTAGGGCTTTGAGTAGGTTTCAGGGGGTGGCATTTATTTTGCAAGGATACTGGCAACATCTAGTGCGTTAGAATTATGAATTAAGTTCAGAACAACATATGCTATCTTTTTATGGAGTGGCATTCATAGACCCACACTTCACCATTTTGCATGTATTAAAATGAGAGAAGCATGAAAAAAACAGCACAGGTTACAGAACTTGTCAGCCAACTTAGTTTCAAATATGTGAAAACGCAAGACAGTGATATGCAAAACATTAATAAAGTCACAATAGTATCATTCATTTTTGGCCAGAGGTAAAGCCCAAGCAGAGCCCTCGAGAAATTTCACAAGAATCTGTGCGCCTTTGGTCTGCAGCTTTCCCACAATGTTTTAACGTTTCTCATATTCACCGCAAAGGGTAACCTTGTACAGATGCTCCGTTTTGGCTTTTATAAGGCTAGAAAGGGGGAAGACTGGAAAGCTGAAAATATGGGGTAGAGAAAACAAGGGAAACAAAAACATTAAGACTGTGCTTCAGAAAGTAAGACAGAAGGGCCAATATGTTTCTGTGGGGACAGAACCCCCATATTCCAAGGAAAGGAGTAAAAGCAGAGAGAGAGTTAAGGAAGTCAAGAATAAAACACTGTGGTGGACTGATATGGTGTCTGCGGGGAGACAACATACAGATGGCAAACGTTCACAAATGGAGGATGGAGACATCCATAGAGCTAACCACCACCACAGTCTAAAGGACCTCAGTTATCCCTCCTCCTTGATGGATCTGGAAGTGGGGGGCCCTGACTGCCTCCAGTGACTCGATGGAGGTAGCCTACTGGAGAAATGACTGGAGTGAATGTAACAACCTCTTCATGGCCCACTCAACCATGTCCTGAAGCTCACATTACTGGCTTACTAACCTGCTTTGCAGTGGAGTGCCCACAGGGATGCAGTCACCACCCCCAACCTATGAAGACATCACTGGGCGGGAACAGGAAGGGGGAGATCTTTCCTGCACCTAGAAGCCTTTCAGTTGAGCTGACTCAGGTGCTACTGCACCTGCAGGAAAAAAAAAGAAATATAAAAGGAAAAATAAAAAAAGGGGGGGGGCGACAGGTTGACACAAAGGGGGATACAATAAGTGAATTAAACTGTTATGAATCAACTGCAGTTTAATAATAGAAAAATCTAAATTTATCATTGAATGAGAAGGTGTCATTAAGCAACATTACAGATACTGCAGGTAGGGAATGGTTGAATTCTGACAAGTACTTATTGATGGTAATTCATATTACTTCATCTTGTGCGATATGAATGAATAATTGATTTAATCAGTGAAAACTGTCTGCAGTGAAGTACTGCCACTGTAAAAACTACGAGATATTGTTTAGGTGACAGGTAATGCATTCAGTACCAACGTTAATCATTAATGACATACAGTTATTTCCATTTTGCTGCTTCAGTATAATAAACTGACTTTTAAGATCACAATTTATTTAGCATTTAGTACGCTTTGACTAGGACGATCTAACAAAAGAGAATGCGGTAGAAACACATTTATCTCTTCACTTACAGTAATGTACTGTATACTTCCTGCAACTGCTTTTAATTAATATCCTCACAGTCCACCTGTTATAAAACTAAACTAAATGCCTTTATATGTGCAGTTGTCCCCTAAGGATAACCAAAACTGCATTCTTTTTTCCTTTTTGGATGGCTTTTGTCACTTCCCACAGCAATACTTGTCATTCTTGTCCTATTGTTTTCTTTTCAGATTTCTCTTATAGGTTCATAGGTTCATACTAGGCTATCTGCCCTAAGGCATTTATAAGCCTAGCCCAAATTTTTGTGGCTTACGCCACCCCTTATATGAAAAAATACTGTGCCCATTAGTTTGTTGTGCCTCTGTCCAGCAGTGACAGAGATGATTCCTGGGGTAAACCTACGATCTCCCATCCACAGGTCTAGATTTCTCTTGAACAGAGTCAGCGGGGTGCTCTGCCTCACATGGACCGGGATTTTATTCCCCAGCATAGGGAGTCTCTGAGTGATAAATCTATCCCTCCAGCACATCCTATTTATATCCGTGCTAAGGTTTAAGTCGCTTGCTCTAGTGGTTTTGGTGGATTTGGATTTTTTGAGGTGGAGCATGTCCATTAATTCCGGGTTGGACATGGCCTTGTATGTCAGGCACATGTCACCTCTGAGCAGACGGTATGCGACTGAATAGAGCTGGAGTTTCTTCAATCTGGCAGCATATGACAGATTTTGGAGTCCCTTTATCCTTTTGGTGAGGAACTTTTGGGGTCTCTCCAATTGCTGCAGATGTCGGGTGAGATACATCCCGAATGGGGCATTGTACTCGATCATTGGTCTGATAAGTGAAGAGTACAGGGGAACAATAACCTCACTAGATCTGGATGTGAATCCCTTCATGATCAGGTGGGCAATGTAGAAGGTCTTTCTAACCACTTTAGCAATGTGAGTGTCAAAAGAAAGGCCACTGTCAACCTGGGTCCCCAGGTCCCTGATAACCTCTTCTGTGCTTAGTGGATTGCCACCTATATGGTAGCTTGGGGTTACCTTGTTTTTCCTGAAGGGTATGACTATACATTTTTTGGCGTTTAACTTCAGGCAATGGCTCTGGCACCAGCTATCTATTTCCGTGAGTCCCTTCTGAAGGATATCCGTGTCTGATGCACTTTCCACTATGGCGCCCAGTTTGCAGTCGTCTGCAAACTTTGTCAGCCAAAGTCCTCCTATGTTGGCCTGTACTTCTGAGAAGTAGATGCCAAACAATAGGGGGCCAAGGACCGAGCCCTGTGGGACACCACTTGTGACCGGCTTGGAGTCTGACACAGCGCCAGCAACTCTAACCCTGTGGGTTCTGTCCTTAAGCCAGTTTGCAACCCATCTTGTGACATATGGGTTTACATTTAAGCTGGTAAGTTTTTCTACAATACCCGAGTGGGGTATTGTGTCGAAGCCTTTGCAAGGTCAAGGTAGGCTGTATGGACTGCCTTTCCCTCATCAATGGCCTTGGTGACTGTTTCGAAGAAGTTGGCCAAGTTCAAAAGGCATGATCTTCCCTTGACAAAGCCAAACTGGGTCGGGTCCAATGTCTGCAAGTCCCCTATATCTTTGTTTATGAGCTCCATTATGATCCTCTCCATAGCTTTGCAGACTAGACTTGTTAAGCTTATGGGGCGGTAATTACCAGGGTCCGTAGAGGCGCCACCTTTGTGGAGTGGGACAACAGTTGCCGTACGCCACTCCTTGGGCACGTATCCTGCGGTAAGGCTGAGATTAAACAGCTGCCTTATGTGCGGGTTTAATTCCTCATTTAGCTCGTGTAGCACACAGCCGGGGACACCATCCGGTCCCATTGATGCTGTGTTTTTAGCTTTAGAGAGAGCAGCTTTCACCTGCGCATTTGAGATGTCCGGGAGGCTACACTCGGCTGGGATAGTTATCTCTCCTTTAGGGAGAGGGGTGAAGTTTGCACTGAACCTGTCTGCCAGTATGTTGGCAATGTCTGTGGGTTCAGTGATTTTTGTATCATTTTGGACTAATTCTGAGCATATCTGGGAGTTTCCACCCAGGTTCCTAACATAGCTGAAAAGGCCTTATGATTGTCCTTTGAATCCATGGCAATTTTCTCTCAAAATTGGCCTTAGTTGATTTTATGAGTGCTCGTATTTTTTTACTAATAATGATCAGGGGTGACTTCCCTTTTATGGATTTTGTTCTATCATGTAATAGCTTTCTCCTCTTATTGTAAAGTTTGTTAATGGCTGGGGTCCACCAGACTGGACGTTTGCCCTTTGTGGAAAGAGTCTTGGTTTTATTTGGGATTGCCTGATCCATGCAGTCCTGGAGGTGTTCATAGAAGGCATTTGTAAGGGCTTCCGACAGGTGCAAGCCGTCGCTTGTGAAGCAGCGTGGCTTGTCAAGCATGTCATCCCAGGCAGACAGACACTGGATCCCCTTTGAATGACACCAGACATTAAGCCAATTGTTAAAGCTGATCATCTTGTCTCTATATTGTGGCATCATTCTTGGTGAAGGAAGGATACTGCTCAGGGTTAGGGTCATACCTGCCTGGGCTACATAATCAGAGAGCTCCTCTATGTCTCTTTTCATGTAGTCCAGGGAGGTACGTCTCAGGTCGTTCACACCAGCATGGACAATGACTGTGTCATATTTGTACTTGCCGTGGAGTGACCCGAGTGCTTGTGTTATGTGGCGGATTCTAGCGCCCGATAGGCAGCTTACTGTGACCCTCTCCTTGTTCAGCCTGGTGAGTGGGACGTCAGTGTGTCTGACTATGGAGTCACCTATGACAAGTATGTTTGGTGTTGTATTTGGCCTTAAGGGCTGTGACTGCTTTGCACACTGCTTTTGTGGTTTATGTGTTGCTTGTGGGGTGTCTTGAGGTAGCAGTTGTTTGGGTGTCTGCTTTGGAGGCCTCTGCTGTTTAGGTAAACTTTTACTCAGAGCCTCCGAGTATGTCTTTGTGTGTTTATGTGTTTGATTCAGTGGAGTGATAGCATTATGTGAGGCTGGTTTTGTGGTGTGTGTAGTTGCCTTCTCCTGTCTGGTCTTGCCAGTCCTGAGTTGAGAGAGCTCAGCCTCCAGTTTGGCTAAATAGCTGCATCTCTCGCAAGTATTTGTGTTATGTGGGAGGAGGAGAGGGTTGTCTGTGTACATGAGGCAGTTATAACATTGCCTCAAGATTCCCAGATTCACCAGCTGGACCAGAGAGAAGATTGACAACTGACCTTTGGACATGCTAGAATAATATTGGGAATTCCTTAATTGAAAACAAGGGCCAGTGGGGAGTGAGGGTGTAGTGCTTTTAATTTTTAGTGCTGACTTATATAATTGCTTTAGTGAGCAAGTGCCAGGTAACTTGAGTGCAATGTGTTACAAGTAACTAAATGCAAAACGACAAACAGTAACTTTCTTTCAAGTGAAACAAGGAAATAAGTACAGTAAGCAATGCAGATATCACTAGTGATCCACAGAAGCGCTGAGAAGTTGCGTATTAGGTGGAATTAGCTTCCAGGGAAATAACAAGCAAACAAACAACAAGCATATAAACAAAGCTAGATTCAGCAGGCCTGGATCTAGTCTATGCTAGAGCAAACAAGGTGAACCAATTTCAGTAAGATACAGTTCAAATATTCAGGCACTATAAACCTTTAACCAGAAATTCCCAGCTCAGAAGGGCAGAGTCCAGCCTCTTCTCCCACAAGAGTGCAGACCACGAACCTTCTTAATGTAAAATAACTGGCCTGAAGCCCAAGTGCCTAAACCAGAACTAATACACTTGGACACTGGGCTCTCAATCAGCAGTTCCCAACTTAGAAGGATGAAAGCTACCTGTCCTGCCACCACAGTGCTTGCCACAAACCTTCCTAATGTAAAACAACTGGTCTGAAGCCCAAGTGCTTAATCCAAAAGACTTGAATGATAGCTACACTTTAATCAAGTTACAACCAAGCAGTAATAAATACCATTGAATACTTTAGAGAATGTCTGGATTAGTGCTCAAGTTACACAAACAAAGCTAGATCCAGCAGGCCCGAATCCAGTCTATGCCACAGCAAACGAGGCACACCAACTTCAGTAAGAAACAGTTCAGATATGCATGCACTATAAGCCTTTAACCAGAAATTCCCAGCTCAGAAGGGCAGAGTCCAGCCTCTCCTCCCACAAGAGTGCAGACCACGAACCCTCTTAATGTAAAATAACTGGCTTGAAAGCCCAAGTGCTTAAACCAGAATTAATACACTTTTAGAATAACAGACACTCAGCTCTCAATCAGCAGTTCTCAACCTAGAAGGATGTAAGCTACCTGTTCTGCCACAACAGTGCAGACCACAAACCCTCTCAGTGCAAAACAACTAACTGGTCCGAAGCCCAAGTGTTTAAACCAAAAGGCTTAGAATGAGTTACACCAAGCAGTAATAAATACAATTGAGTATTTTAAGATGATGCAAAAGTAAAAAGAAGTAGGTAAAAACACAAGTACAGTAAAAGCAGATGAAAATTTTTTTTTTTCTGAACAAGTGCTGAGATCAAAGAAACAGATTTGAGTGCTGAAACTAGAAAACTGGCTAGTTATAAGAAAAAAAACAAGCTAGAAGGCTTCCCTCAAACACAGAAGGGCTTGGGGGCTCAGAAGCCTACAAATAGTCTGTACCACTTAACAAGAAAGGCAGGAAATAAGCTTAATTTTTTTTTTCCTATTTCCCAGATGCTCTCTTTGTACACAGTAGGAGTGCCTGAAATCAGAATATGATCTCACTGCACTCAGTTGAGTGAGCAAATGAGATGGGCCCAGAGGCAGGCTGAGGGTTACGTGTACTATAAGGGACATTTGCTAGACTTTTATTGTATTCTACTTCAATACTTGTAATTTTTGTTTATTTTACTGTGGAGCTTTTCTCCCCGGGCCTCCACTGAAAAAGGACATTAGCTCAGTTGGGCTATCCCAGTCAACAAATGTCAAGCAAAGTATTAATCAAAACACTAGCTTTATACAATTTAATTTCTTTAGTATTTGTCACACTTGCAAGATTGCTGCACCAATCAGGCAATTCTCCACTGGGGCTACTCAGTTTTGTAGGATATTTCCTTAGAGGTACTGTTGAAATAAAACAAAAAACAGAGGAGACAAAAAGTTGCTTACTCTTTCCATTTGTGTGTGCATTTTGGCACAAAGTAATGCAAGATTTCCAGCTTGGGATATCTTTATTAATAAGCTTCACTCAGGTCAACAATTCCCACCCTTCTAGCTTTCATTTTCTAAAGCAGTACATATGCAGTGTATTACTGTGTAAATGTACAACTGGGCCTTTGGAAAGCAGTTATTGCAAAGCTGCAGCTGTAAAGATGAGACAGTACCAGTCCTAAAGAAGACATTGTGCTGTATGCCTTTGTTAAAGTTAAAAAGGGTATGTTGTTGAACTTAAGTAAATTGTTACAGGTAATACTGAATATGCCTGAGTTGATACATTTAGAGGCACAACAGTGTTGGGGGGGGTAATTATGTGCGGATAAACCTGATTCTGAAAAAGTACGCTACCACGGCAACCTCACTAAACAGTCAATTTCAGGAAGGCCACAATCCTTCATTGCCAAGCTTGTAAACAGTTTCAGAGAGACCACTATATGGTGCAAAGAATTACTGCCTTAAATATTCAGCTTTGTATAGGTCTCCTTATAATTGGCATTATTTCTCTACTACGGCAATAATAACTATTATTGTGTATGGAGCACCATGATTACACTCAAAACACGGTTAAATAATATCCTGGTTACGCTCTACTATAACTTGAAACTTGACCTTAACACAGAGAGGACTGTTAAGCAGCCCCTAGGCACTGTTAACAGTTGCACTAAATGCAACAGCGCTAACCAAAAACACAGCAGCAACATGGCATGAAACGGGCTTGTTTAGACTCCTGCTTTTGCCTGTTGCATGCTAAATTATACATAATACTTTGATTACAACCGCTTCCTTTGCATAAGGAATACAAAAGACGTCAAATGCTTCCCCACTGCTTTCCCAGCTTTCAAACACAACACATCACATTTTTCAATCTTCTTTTTCGATAAAAAGTAGTACATGGAGAAGTTTCCATGCACTGCAAAGAATGAGGCTTGGATCTCCAACTGCAATGAAAAAGCTCTTGTGTTCTCAACATGGATTCCAAAATTCACCTCTCAAGCTTTGCCTTCTAGGTGAATTTCTTGGCATCCATGTTCATAGGTAGATACTAGGCTGCCTGAGGGAATTTATAAGCCTAGCCAGAGTGTGTCAGCTTTCGCCGCCCCATTGATTAACTGAGCCTCTGTCAAGCAGAGCCAATGAAGTGATCCCAGTGGTGTATTTTCTGTTACCCATCCACTCAAGGTTTCTCTTGAGTGTCAGTGAGGGGCTCTGCCTAACGTAGTTAGGAATTTTGTTCCAAAGCATGGGGGAGTCTCTGGGACAGGAATACATCCCTCCAGCATATTCTATTTATTATTGTGGCGAGGTTTAGCTCACTAGAGTGAGTGGCTCGCAGTGACTTGAATCTCTTTAGGTGGAGCATGTCCATCAATTCTGAGTTGGACATGGCTCTGTAAGTCAGGCAGAGATCACCTCTGAGTAAGAGATATGCCACTGAGTACAGCTGGAGTTTTTCCAGTCGGGCTGCATAGGACATATGTTTGAGGCCAGTAATCCTCTTGAGGTACTTTTGTGGTCTTTCCAGCTGTTGGAAGTGTCTTGTGAGGTACATCCCAAATGGGGCATTGTACTCTATGATGGGTCTCATGAGTGAAGAGTAGAGGGGCACTATAACCTCTTTATTTCTAGATGCGAACCCTTTAGTAATTAGATGGGCTACATAGAAGGATTTCCTAACTACTTTGGCAATATGAATGTCAAAGGAAATTACTATCTACCTGGGTTCCCAGATCTCTTATTACCTCTTCTGTATTAAGGGGGCTGCCACCTATGTGATAATTCATGGGTGTTTTGTTTTTCCCAAATGGGATGACGATGCATTTTTTTGGCGTTTAGCTTGAGACCATGACTTTGACACCAGGTGTCCGTCTCAGTAAGGCCCTTTTGGAGAATGTCCATGTCAGCCGGAGAGTCAATTATGGCTCCTAGTTTGCAGTCATCGGCAAACTGGGTTAGCCATAGTCCTCCTGCGTTTGCCTGTACTTCTGAGAAGTATATGCAAGACAGTAGGGGTCCCAGGACTGAGCCTTGTGGGACACCACTTGTAACTGGTTTAGAGTCGGACCTGGAGCCCGCTATTCTTACCGTGCAAGTTCTGTCTGTAAGCCAGTTGGCAACCCATCTTTTGACGTAGGAGTTTATGTTCAGGCTGGGGAGTTTTTCTATAATTCCCGAGTGGGGAATGGTGTCAAAAGCCTTGGAGAGGTCAAGGTAGGCTGTGTGAACTACCTTCCCCTCATCTATGGCCTTGGTGACTGTCTCGAAGAAGTCAACCAGGTTTAGTAGGCATGATCTACCCTTAAAGCCAAACTGGGTTGGGTCAAGTGTTTGGAGTTTTCCAATGTCTTTGTTAATGAGTTCCATGAGGATGTGCTCCACAGCCTTGCAAACCAGGCTAGTCAGGCTTATGGGGCAATAGTTACCAGGGTCAGTTGTGGCCCCTCCTTTGTGGAGCATAATAACCGTTGCTGTGCGCCATTCTATGGGCACGTAGCCTGTGGAGAGGCTGAGGTTGAACAGTGTGTTTAGGTGGGGGGTTAGTTCGTTCAAGACGCAGCCTGGGACACCATCTGGTCCCACTGACTGTGCTTTTGGCTTTTGAAAGGGCTGTTTTCAACTGTGCGTCTGTGATTTCTGGGACATTACACTTTTCCGGTATTGTGGGCCCTTTTGGGAATGAGAGGGGGGTGAAGTGTGCACTGAATCTATCTGCCAGGATGTTGACAATATCAGTGGGTTCAGTATATTTTGTGCTATTTTGCACTAGCTGAGAGCATATCTGCGAATTGCCACTTAGATTCTTGACATAGCTAAAGAAGGCTTTGTGGTTATCTTTCAAATCCTTGGCTATTTTTCTTTCAAAGTTAGCCTTGGAGGATTTTATGAGGGACCTTAGTTTCTTACCGATACTGATCAGGGATGTCTTTCCTTCTTGGGTTTTGCTTTTTTTCTGAACTAGTTTCCTCCTTCTGTTGTATAGCTAGTTTATGGCAGGGGTCCACCAGACTGGTTTCCTTCTTAGGGGAGTGAGTCTTGGTTTTGCTAGGGATGGCACGATCCATGCATCCTTGTAGGTGCTCATAGAGTGCATTTGTAAAGGTTCCTGCATCTTGGACACTGTTATCCTTTAGCGTGGGGGCCGTGAAACTTACCAACCCTGTCTTAACTAAGGTGAAGTTTTCTATAGAAAAGTTTTTCACTGTGGTTTCCTTGGTTGGAGGTGGTGGTGTGATGTGGACATCCAGAGTGATTAGTTTATGGTCTGATTTAAACAGTGACGGGTTGACCTCCAGTGTGGAACACCTGTCGCCCATGTTGGTGATGACCAGGTCCAATAAGTTTTCACCTTTGGTAGGGGAGTTTACCAGCTGATCCAGGGCATTTGAGTTGATAAATTCCAGGAAGCGCTGGACTGGAGTAGTTTTCCCAGTTAACGGTAGGGTAATTGAAATCGCCCAATATCAGGGTGTTCGGTTGGACCTTCATGTTTTCCAGTGTCTCCAGAAAGGAGGAGTGGTGGTCCTGCGTCATGGAAGGTGATCTGTAGCAGGCCACAATTTGCACTGCAGATTTGCCTGATCTTAGTTGCACATGGATGATCTCGGAGATATCATGCTGCGCCACTAACCTGTAGGTGTTTCTTGATGAATATGGATACACCCCCTCCTTGTGTGTTTCAGTTCATGTTCTGTGGCCGAAATGTGTGGTGTGAGTTGTAGCCCGGTAGTGCTGGGGTGCTCTGTGGAGCCTTGAACCAGGTTTCAGTTACTGCACAGATGTTGACGTTCTCCATACTGAGGAGTGCTTCAAGCGCATGCATTTTGGGATTTAAACTCCTGGTGTTGAGTAGCATAACCCTCATTTTTTTATTTGTGCTGTTTACGGAGGTGGGTTTGACCTTTGAGCCTTGCCTAAAAAAGGCACTATGGGGGCAGCAAGAGCTTTGGCCAGTATTCGAAAGCCTAGAGGTGACAGGTGCAAGCCGTCTCTTGCGAAGCAACAAGGCCTGTCGAGCATGCCATCCCAGGCTGACAAGACACTGGATCCCCTTTGAATGACACCAGAAACTTAGCCAATTGTTGAAACTGATCATTTTTTCTTTATACTGCAGTGCCATTCTTGGTGAGAGCAGGATGCTACTCAGGGTCAGGGTCATACCCGCCTGGGCTACATGATCAAAGAGCTCTTCCATGTCTCTTTCCATGTAGTCCAGAGAGGTACATCTTAGGTCATTCACACCAACATGAACAATGACAGAATCATATTTGCACTTGTTCTGGAGTGACCCGAGTGCTTATGTTATGTGGCGGATTCTGGCTCCCAATAGGCAGCTAACAGTAACCTTCTCCTTGTCCAGCCTAGTGAGTGGGACGTCAGTGTGCCTGACTATAGAGTCGCCTATTACTAGTGTGTTAGGTATGTTATTTAGCCTTAAGGGCTGTGATTGTGCGGCACACTGATTTTGTGTTTTATGTGTTGTCTGGTTTGTAAAGGGAGGTGCAGGTTTTTTGGGTGTCTGCTTTGGAGGTCGGTGATGCTTTTGCAGGTTTTTATTTAGAGCCTCCAAGTAGGATTTCCTGTATTTATGTGTATTTTTTGCCACTGCTGGTTTAGTATGTCTATGTGAGGCTGGAGGTGTGGTGCAAGTGTTAACCTTCTCCTCATGACTGCCTGTTCCAGTCATGGGTGGAGAGAGCTTAGCTTCCAGTTTAGCTATATAACTGCATCTCTCACATATGATAATGTTTTGTGGGAGGAGGAGAGGGTTGTCTGTGTACATGAGACAGTTGTAACATTACCTCAGGATACCCAGGTTCACCAGTTGGACTGGAGAGTATACCTGAAATTGCCCTTTGGTCATGCCTGAATAGTAGGGTGAGCTGCTTAGTCACTTGGTTGGTGAGGGGTGAGCCTTGCCCTGCTGGACAATCAAGTGTCGGGGTATATTAGTGCTTGCTATTAGGTTTGAGCAAGTGCTGGACTGTCTCAAACACATAATAGCCTTCTTACAAATCTGTGACCTGATCATAATCCTCTATATTATTTCTGCATGTTATTAAGCGTGGCTTACAGCACGGTAGTTTGCATTAATGCAAATCTAAAGAATATTATGCAGTTCCCGAATGTTCCTCCATTTCAGCAAGGGTTACAAACACCAAGGGACATGTGCAGAAATGTTTGGAAATCCCCACAAAATTACCAATGGCTGTTAACGTCATGGTGCTGCTTAAATGCTAACACATTTAAAAAAAGAAGTTAAACTTTACCAATAAGTGCTCAATTAAAATTTATAAAAACTAGTAATATAGCACAATTGTCAACAGCATTAGAGCTAAACTGACTACTTTGCAATATACAAAAAGAGCAAATGAATATCTCTTAAGAAAATACTTTAAAATGTGATGTTGAGATGGGAGGAACACCCCCTTGTTTACAACAGCAAGGACCCAGTGCATTTTTATTGCCTAATGTATGAAAAGTCAATTATGTACCATCCAAGGATGGTGTGTGTGTGTTTTTATACAAGTACATATATTTACACAACCACATATACATGTATATTTATGCAAGTGTGTACACATTTATTACAGTATATATATATGGGTCTACTTTGTTTGATAGAAAACCCATTTCCTCGAAGCCTCGTTTCACTGAAAATGAATTCCTCGAGCACAATTCACTGAAAGCTCACTTCACTGAAAACGCATTTGAAAAACTCATTTTGTTTAAACAGATATATGCCCGGTTCTCTGTATATATGATTCTTACAAGTCAACTGATTCTTTCCAGAAAATATATACCTAAACTATGTGGGGGGCTGTGCCCCCCACACCCCCTTAACTATATATACTACCTCCAGGATCGCACTACAGTGGGGAACAGGGAATATACTCGTTTAGATGAAATGAGTTTCAGTCAAATGCGTTTTCAGTGAAGTGAGCCTTCAGTGAATTGTGCTCAGGGGAATTCATTTTCAGTGAAACAAGGCATAGAGGAAATGAGTTTCAGTGAAATGTGTTTTCTACCAAACAAAGTCAACCCATATTCAGGTGGTGTCTAGATGGATCTCTACACACTTTAATGTTTGATCTGTTTCCAGTGTAGATTTCTCTCAAAATGACCATGCCTTCCCACAGACAAGCACTGGCAGATAAGGAGTCAGATAAGTGAACACCGAGAACCCCTGCAGTCTGAGTTGTGCAGATGCCATTGCCAGATTCTTTGTGAAAACTTGGGGGGGGGGGGGCAAGCAATAGTGCCTTAAATTGAAAATGAATGGCTCCCAACCGTACCTCCTAGATTACCTGGCAAACTTGATGGGATAAGTTAGTGTCTTGGAGGTCCTCCTGTCTTGGAGGAACAAAATCTGTTTGACAAAGATGCTAAGTTGACAGAGGACCAAAACTGGCCTGAGGTCCCCATTCTTATTTGGGACTAAAAATAATCCAAGGTAGACTTTGGAGTCCCTCTGATTTGGTGGGATCTCAAGGATGACTCTCTTGTTTACCGGATTTAAAACCTCTAGAGCCAGTGCCATTCACTGTGGGGGTGAAACATCTGGAAGGGACTTTAAGCTGAAGATTGGAGGGGAAATTCAGGGTATAAAATAGCCTACAGTAATTATTCTCAGAACCCACGAACCTTGAGTGATTGCTGCCCAAGCGTGCAGGATCCATAAGTGTGTCTGGGGTAAAATTCTGGGACCTACAGAACCACAGGCACCCCTCTCCCATTTTTGGTGGAAAAACAGATGCCAACAGCCTGCTCAAATTACCTTATTTTCTTAGATCAAAAGAGAGTGGACCCATCAAAAGGAGAATTCAAGAACAACATCTTCAAGTTCTCCATGAAGTCACACAAAAGCAAATCCAGGCATGGTGGCCGATGTCCATGATGCTGCCTGCTGCTTTTGATTTGTCATACACGAAATTAAATAACAGATACACGGACACACTAAAGAAGAAAAGAGGAGGAGGAGTTAGAGAAGAAAGAAGGCGAAGGAGAAGAATCAACAGTCATCTCCCAGGTGAGATCAATGCTGCAGTTTTCCCCTAGTGTAAGCAATTATTTCATTCTGTGCACAGCTGTAAATTCATTATATTCTGTTCTGAACACTACACTGAAAACAATTACAATATAGCCCTAAATATTTCCTAACACCTGCTATTCCACACTTCAATCAAAGCCTGCCAGTACAACCAGCACTTGTGCCACAGATCCCTCAACATTGGACAAATGAATGCGGATACTAGATAATGAAAGAGAAATTTTTTTTTTTTTTTAGTGGAGAAATGTCTTATGTATAGTGTAAACTGACCATGCACAGATCAGTACAGCCACAAGTAACACTGTACCAAGTATTATATGCGCAAATGTTCTGCATTGTAACCAAGTATATGTTAGGGCCTATAACTGTGGACTAGACACCACCTCTGCCTGCGCAGTTCCATACCATGCATAAGCCTGCCAGAGAAGCTGCTGTGCTACTGCCATCGGCCAGCCACCATAACTATAGTCACTAGTAGGAAAAAAGATAAAGGGAGCTACACTGCCTCAGTGGATAATTGGCTGTGGCAACTGTGCACTATATCACCGCATCACTATGTTCTGTATAATGTAGCAGGCAGTAGACATCCTGCATGCAGCAGCAGGGTCATAGTGAAGCCCCCCCCCCCCGAAGGGGCTCCAAGATGGCTGCAAAAAAAAAAAAGTGTAACAGCTTGATCTGATGTTATCCATGTCACTATTACTCACTTCTGAGTCATAGGATCAAACATCTGATCCGAGCCGGCAACTCTGCAGACAGATCCTAGGCTCACGTTCTTCACACTCCCATAATCTATTGCTCCATCTAACCCTTAAGATCTTGTTTGTCTCTTCACTGCTACAGACGCAATTCATTCGGCTTGAGTCCTTCAGTGGGATAAGTGCTTATTTTCAAAATTCATTTTGTCTTTATAAGCTTTTAAACTTACTGTCTTAAAGTTCTAAGCTTATAGTTTTTGTACCCTCTTAGCCTCCTCTCAAATTGAAGGGCAGATGGTACTCCCAACCCCCATCCTCCAAGGAGTCCGTATTCCTGAAGGCTTTCAGGACGAGGCCATCTATCACCTGGGCCCCCCCACCCGGTGATGAACTGACAGACCTTATCACCAGCAGGACACTGAAGGAACCCGATACCGTGGAGCCATTGCCCAAACGAGCAGACAAATTCTTAAGTTCTCCCATGGATGGACAGTTTTGGACAAAAGGGGTGCCAGTCGATGCTATCATGGTAGCTTCTGCCACTAAAAAGGAGTTAGCGGAGCAGACTAAGTCTGCCCGTCCCCCCAACTGAGAATCCCGGGTGAGTAACAGACATGGAAAACGTGTTCGCCTCAGATACATTTGGTCTGCAGGCACTTAATAACTTGACACATTTTCACCTGCCTCCAAAGGGATTTGGTTAAGAAACTCCTCACTTCCCTTTCTGAGTTGATGCCTGTGGAGGACTTGAACAAAGCGTCTCCCAAGCTATCCACTCTTGCGTCCCTCACCAACTCCTTAATGAGGTTGATTTCCAATGTTGCGGAGGGCACCTCTTGAGTAGCTGGCATAGGCATTGCTATTCAGCATTTGTGAAGTCTTTCAAAACAGTCCTGCACAAATGCCTCCTCTAACGGATCAACATTCTTTGGTCCATCAGTCAAAGACGCACTGACCCGCAGTATTAGTTCAGAGAAGGAAGTAGTCAGCTGTGGGACTCAAAGTTTTCCACCCTTCAGCGGTCCTTTTCTAAGACACAATGAAGGAGTAAGAAAATGTGGTTCCACGAGTCACAGACTTCTTTTCAGGAGGCTCAGGATGAACCCTCTTCTAGAGGAGAGGGTTCAATGGTAGACACCGCCCTAGAGGCAAAACAGGTCCACAAAATCAGGGCTCCAGGGAACCCTCTCCGAGAAGCCCTTCCAACGCTCCTGATGCTTTGCCTGACTGTCCCACCCTGCAGGCAGTCGGGGGTCGTTTGTCCCTGCACCCTTTGGCCTGGGAAAACATCACAAGAGATCAATGGGTGCTAAACATTATTTCCAGGGGCTATTTTATTCCCAACAAAAAACACCACAACCCAACAATTAAACACACAATAAAAATAAAACAACATGCAAGCAGGCAGAGCAGAGCCGATATATTTATTTACAACTATAAAATAAAAACATGATTTATTCCCTTTTCCCAACCCCCTCCCCCCACCAGTCAGGAAACGTCTCTCCAATGCGCCACCCCATTAGAGGGAGTTAGCTTGGTAAGAAGTGCTCACACTTCTTCAGAAGACAGCCATCCAAGAGGTCCTGCCAGGACAATGATGATCTAGACATTACTCCTTCTCCTTTTTGGTGACAAAGAAAATGGAGGACCTACGTCCAAACCTGGACTTCAGCAAGTTAAAACTCTGACCATGCAGAATTTTGATTTCTTGATGGACTGTCCAGTTCATCATGCCCCTTCTGCACAAGGATGAATGGATGTGCTCTGTGGATATCCAGAACACATACTAGTGTATAAAATAGGTGCTTCAGGAGACATCCGTTTTCACATAGGGGCCAATCATTACTAATTCAGGTCCTTGCCCTTAGGTCTCACCACAGCCCTCCGGATGTTCACTAAATGCATGACAGTGGTGGCAGCTCACCTAAGACTGCAGGAATTCCAGGTGTTTCCTTACCTCAAAGATTGGCTACTCACAGCTCCCCCCGAAGCATCGACTGGTCGCAGCCACTCCGTGCCTTCTTTACCTGTACAACCAGCGAGGAAATACCATGAATCTAGACAAGTCGAATTGGATTCCAACCCAGAACTTGGAGTTTGTTGGCATCCAGCTAGACACTGTCAGAGATTGCAGCATTACCTCCCAGGTGTGTACAACTAATCAGATCTCAACTTCAATGCCTCCTAGATCTAGCTCGCCCTCAGGTCCACTTCATTCTCTGGGCCTTGGGGTCCATGGCAGTGGCAAATTCGGACCCCAAACTGTGGGCAGCAAAGCCAAAGGAGGTGGAGTTTCAATGTATATTAAAGACCCACACCTCCAGGCTGGTCAAACACTATGACGCATAGGAGACACTCCAGCTGCAGTCAACCACTGACAAGACCCCTATTCAAGTCAAAGCTAGCTACAGGCCCCCAAATGTGACTCAGGATGCCCACTCCACCTACCTGGACCTCTTTGAATCCATCAAGATTCAACCCTTTACCCTGATCCTGAGCGACTTTAAACTACCCAACCATAAATTGGAAAAAACTACTCGTGCCAGAATGCAAATGCAGAGAGATTCTTTGATTTTATCAATGCAAATGCCTTGGAGCAGCTAGTCAATACCCCCACAAAAGGTGATATCTTGGACTTGGTATTAACCAACTTGAGTAACCACTGCAGCGCCCCTACAGTATCATCCTCCCTGGTAAGATCTGACCATAAAAGGGTCACTTTCGAAGTCAAATAAAAAAACTTCTGCAAAGCTGATTACAACCTCCTCAGGGATGGTATAAACAGCTTCACAGCCCCCCTCCCCCTCTGTTGGAACTGGCACCAATGTCCAAATGTACACCAAAGTACTATACGAGCACTTATACAGATGCATGGACTCGGGAATACCTGACAGGACAAAACTCATCCTCCGCAAGGAAGAGTAACCCTGTCTGGTGGATATCTGCAATAAATAAACTATATAACAAAAGGACAAAATTGCTGTCCAGGACCAAGAAGGAGCAGGTGCCCAATTGGAAGCAATCTCTCCTCAGCCTGAACAAGCAAATGAGAGCACTAGTGAAATCCTCTTAAGCCAACTTAATGTTCAAATTGGCCATGCCTACTAGATACAATCATAAGACCTTCTTCACACATGTCCACAATCTCAAAGAAAGTACCCAGATCTGTTCAGAACTGGTGGTGAAGGACAACACATACACACTCTGTAGATATAGCCAACCTACTGGCTGACCGATTCAGTGAAAACTTCACCCCTCTGTCCCCCCCCCCATTAGTAAATCCGGACATCTCCAGTACCTGTCCCCCTCCCCCTATCTCTAGGGAGCAGGTCATCATTGCCCTCTCAAAGGCAAAAAAATACAGCCTCCTTAGGACCAGATAACATCCCAGGCTGCATCCTACATGAACTCGGGCATGAACTTGCAGCACCATTAGACACCTTATTCAACCAAAGCCTGAGGACCGGCTTTATCCCAGCCACTGTCATCCCTTTGCACAAAGGTGGAGCTTCCACCGACCAGGGAAGTTATAAACCCAATCAGCCTAACTAGCCTGACCTGCAAGGCCATGTAATGGATTATCATGAACCACATTAACAGGGACATTTGCAACCTCCAAATACTCAACCCCACACAGTTTGGCTTTGTCAAGGGGAGGGTCTTGTTTGCTAAATCTGGTTGACTTCTTTAAGACAGTCACCAAAGCCATGGATGAAGGGAAGATGGTGCACACTGCCTACCTTGACCTGGTCAAGGCCTTCAACACTATTCCCCACTCAGGCATAGTAGACAAACTTTCTCAGCTAGGTATCAATCCATACGTTATCAGATGAGTAGCAAACTGGCTCACTGATAGAACCCACCTAATCAAAATAGGGGAAGCCACCTCAAGTGGTAGACCTGTAACAAGTGGCGTACCCCAGTGATTGGTCTTGGGGTCTCTATTATTCAGGATATACTTCTCTGAGGTGCAGGCCAAAAGTAGTGGGTTATGGCTGACCAGGTTTACAGATGACTGCAAGATGGGTGTGGTCATCGATTCCCCAAGTGATGTGGACATCCTCCAAGAGGGTCTCACCCAAAGAAATGACTGGTGCCAGAAACATGGCCTTAAGCTTAATGCCAAAAAATGCATCATCCCCTTTGGGGAGAGTAATGTCCCCACATATCACATTAATAACAATGCCCTCGGCATGAAATCAGTCAAGAGGGATTTGGGCACCCAGGTTCACAGCAACTTGACTTTTGACCACCATGTTGCTTCTGTTATACAGAAAGCTTTCTATATGGCACACCTCATAAATAAGGGTGTCTCATCCAGAGACAAGGAGGTCTTAACATCCCTGTATTCTTCCCTTATAAGGCCAACTATTGAGTACAATGCCCCCTTCGGCATGTACCTCGCAAAACACGTGCAGCAGCTGGAGACCGCAGAGGTTCCTCACCAGAAGAATCCAGGACCTCAAACATCTACCCTACACAGATATACTAAAAGCCCTGTCCCTCTACAGACTCCTCAGAGGTGACCTCTGTCTGGCATACAAAGTAATCTCAGACCCCGCCTTGATGTACTACTGTACATCCACAAGTCAAGCTCCACTCGAGTAACCTGAAAGCGTGACCTCAAGCTCATCTGTGACATCAACAGGACTTGCTGGCGAGACAGATTTGTGTCTTAAAGACTCCCCCATCTTCACGTCAAGCAGAGTACCTCATTGTCCCTTTTCAAGCGCAACCTGGATAACTGGATGAGAAACATAAAATACACCCTTGGGATTCCACCTGTGTCCCTGTTGGACAGGGGCTTTGAGTGCTGACTTGCCTAAACATGGACTAAACTCTTGACTAGGCTTATAAAAGCCTCATGGCCAATAGCCTAATAACTTCCTATGATTCAGTCTGGTGACATTAGCCAGGCTTTACATGAGGGTTCTACAGTGGACTCCAGTGGTCCAATGGTCTTCTCTGTCTCATCCAATGACAGCTTCCATCCTCCTCACTCTGGTGTGCAAGTATCATCTTCTTTGGTGGATTCAGTCTCCTGATCTTGAGGGCAGATCCTTTTCTCCTTCTCCTCCCAGTGCCATGGTGACCACAGAAGCTTCCCTGTTGGGGTGGGGGGCATTTCCAGGGAAGGACAGTCCAAGGTAAATGGTCCCCTGCAGAGACCAACTGCATAGGAATGTACTGGAGATGAGAGCAGTTCTTCTCACGTTGCAAGCCTTTCAAGACTGCCTTCCTCTGGGTAACATTGCAATGCATACAGACAACATACTAGTTGTGTGGTACATCAACAAACAAGGGGGGGGGCACACGTTCTTATCTGCTTTGTCACAAGCCCATGAGAGTGTGGGAATGGGCGATGTCCTTGGGGCACTTTCTCTTTACAATGCACATTCCCGGAGAGACTAACGTTCTAGCACACCAGCTTAGCACAGCTATTTTGAGTGCTCACGAGTGGTCCCCGAATCAATCAGTGGCAAGAGAGATCTTCCTCTGCTGGGTTCAACCGAGCTACGATTGGTTTGCTTCCTGTCTCAATCACAAATGCAGCAATGACCTCTCCCCGATCCCATCAGCCAGGGATTGTCCCCAGTGATGCTCTAGTTCACAAGTGGCCTCCAGGTCTCCTTCATGCTTGCCGTTCTATACCTCTCATTCCCAGAGTGCTTCAGAAAGCTTGACACTTTAAGGGTCCTTTGATCCTCTCTGCCCACCTTCTAACCTCAATACATGTGGTTCCCCCTCCTCAGGTCTCATCTGAAATATCCCCCTTGGGTATTTAATCCCCTCCCGGATCTGATATCTCACCCCCTTCATCTTCTGACCACAAACCTTCAGACTCTTCATCTGACCATATGGTTTGTCCACTTCCCATAATTCTAAACCACGCCAGGTTTGCATCTCCCATCAGAGACATCATTCGGGCCTCTCAGAAAGCTTCCACCAGAAAGGTCTATGCTAATAAATGGAAATGATTTTCTATCTGGGTCAATCAACAGAATCTGGACCCCTTTTCAGATCCTTTTCCAGACATTATATTATTCTCATCTTCCCTCTTTCAGGATGGAGCCAGTTTTTCCACTATTAAGCTGCAGCTGGTGACCATTTCTAATTTTCATGTTTGCAAGGAACCTACCTTTTCTTCTTGCCTTTGGAAGGCCTTTCTGAAAGGTGTTTTCCTTCTACAGCCTCCTATCAAAGATCCCTCTCCTCCTTAGGACCTTTTTTTTTCTGCTGCAATCTCTTACACAGAGTCCTTTTGAGCCTTCCTCAATTTGGAGACATTAAGTTTTTGCCTTGGTAGACAGTCTTTTTGGCGGCTATAACATCAGCAAGATGAGTTTCTGAATTGCAGGCTCTCTCCATCAAGCCTCAATATGTAATTTTTCAGAGAGACAGAGTGGATCTCAGGATTAATCCCTCTTTCATGCCCAAGGTAGCCACTGAAGCAAATTTGAATCAAACCATTCAGTTGCCAGTTTTCTTTCTCAGCCATTCCAATAAAGGAGAGTATATTCTGCACACACTTGATGTACATAGACAATAGCAATTCTATTTAGACCGAACAAAGAGCTTTCGTAAATCTGACCAAATGTTTGTGGCCTTTTCTATTAAACTGGGTCAGGCAGTGTCGAAGATTACAATATCTCATTGGATATCCCAATGTATTTCTACAGTTTATACTTCTAGGGGATTGCCTTTACCAGGACCTCTCAGGGCTCATTCCACTAGATCAGTGGCTACATCAGCTGCCTTTTTAGCCCAACATTCCTTAGATGAGATTTGAGCTGTAGCCACCTAGTCTACTCCTCACACCTTCATTACTCATTACAAACTCGACCTAGTTTCCAGAAACAGGGCTTTCTTTGGCTCTACAGTTATTCGGCACGTCCTTCCATGAGGCCCACCCAGGACTGTCTGGTAGCTGAGGACTTTGACCCAAAGTGAGAAATAGTGACATAGATAATGACAGATAAAGAGTTACGTACTTACGATAACTTAGCATCTGTGATATCCTATGTCACTATTCATCACTACCCCCCCCCCCCCATCCTGTTGGATCTAGAGGAAGTGAAGATGTCCTAACTGGTGGTTCAGGTCTACTCTGTCTGTCTTCTAGATCTGGGGTAAACAATCTGAGGGGTTACAGGGCAGCAAGGGATTAGGTCAGTGGGAGGAGCTCGAGACTAGGATCTGTCTCAAAAGCTGCTGGCTCAGATCCAATGTCAGATCCTATGACCCAGAAGTGATGATTTTTTTATACCTCTCCCACTGTGAAAACAGAAACTCAGCAGAAAAGGCCAGTAGACTTGCGTTTATGGGTAAATTTTAGTAACTGGCTAGTAAATGCATTGCCTGGATGCCTGAAATAAAGAAATGCAGAACACCTGGAAAACAATAGCTACAAAAAGTGACAAAGAAATACTGACTGGGGAAAGTTCTGTAGCTGTTCAGTAAAAAGCAATGCAACCTTCAGACATGACTTCCAATAACTTACAGGAAAATAAGACACTGGATACAGGGCTGGTTAAAATAAACAAAACACTGATAAAGTATAACACCACAAACATCAAAAGGCTGGAAAAAAATGAAGAAGCCTTAAATAGATATTCAGATGATATGATAAAGCTGCAAAAATTAGAGATCGAAATGAAGAAAAGGCTGGCTGAACGTAAGACTGCTCAGGAAGAGATGTTTCAACACAGAATTAGAGGATAGACCACGTAGGGAAAAACTGAGATTTTCAGCTATACCAGAGAAGCTGGAAGGAACAGACTGCATTAATTTTATGAAGGCTCAAATAAGCAACGGGCACATCATAATGTATGCTCTAAACCTAGCTATAAGAAAACAACATAAACCTTTAATAGTAAGGATACAATCCTACAAGCAGGAGTTGATTCTGACAAAACTGTAGCAGAAGGACAAAATACTAAAAGTGGGGGACAGCAGAGTGTTTGTGGAGAATGACTAGGCAAAAGAGAAGTAAATTCATTCCACTCTTCACAGAATACTGAGACGCAGGTATGAGATTCAAACTGCTGTACCAGCTGTCTTCAAGGTATTCCTCCCTGGAGGGACAAAATCATTTGATGACGTGCATATCAAGGAGGAAATACAAAAGTATGTCCAGCAAAAGTAAACTGTGAAACAGAAACAGATTCTCGTTCTTATTCTTCTGGTAATAAAGACCACAGGGAGATTGTACCTATGAAACCTTTTCCAGTATTTCAATGGAAAATATTGTAGAAAAGGAAGGGAGCACAAGAGTTGACTAGGAGAATCGAGAGTACATTGGAAATGAAAGAGAGAGGATTTGGGTGATGGAGAACAGTAGTAAAACTAGCAACTTAATGTGGGATTACAATGCAATTATTATATTTGTGAAATATGACAGAGCAAGAAAATCTGGAAATATTGGACTTTTTCAAACTTTGCTGGATTTGTGGGGGACTCAAGTATATGCCCTACTTCATGTCATTAATGTTCGGAAAAATACTTTGGGGGTAGGGAAAAAGAGGGAAGAAACCAAACCAAGTAAAGAAAACATTCTTTTAATAGTACTGTATTTGTGGTGCATGGTTTTCTTTACATGCTATTTAAGTGTAATGGGGTTTGTAAACAAGCGTTTCTTTTTTTTCCTCCCTTCTTGTACAGTTTTGAGAAATGTAGGTAATGCAATGTTTAATTTTAACTTTGTCTTGCCTTTTTAACCAGGCTCCTTTTTTATGTCCTTTTTTCATCCTTGGATAAGGAAATGACTGATTAAGGACCTTAGATTGATTAGTTTTAAGATACAGCAAGTACATGAAAAAGAATATTGAATATTACGAGGTCTTGTTTTTCTAGCAAATGCATGTAGTATACCAAGTAGCAATTCTACAGCTTATCTTCCTGTCTCCATGGAAACACTCTGATAAACAGAAACTGGAGACAGTCTGGTGGAAGGTGACTGGCTGAGGGAAACCAAAAGAGAAACAGGCTAGGACATAATGCTCTTTGAAAACAGAGGTCCACAGCTGTGAGAGTATTAAAGATAGCACAAAACCAATTAAACTTGAAGTAAAGTTCTCTTTTTTTTTAAATGAAATGGTGATATGAATATAAACAGCTGTTTTTTTTTTTTTGTTTGTTTTTTCGCTCTTCTATCTTTCTTTGTTCAGTTTTAAGAAACGTAGGCACTGCAATGAAAAAAAAAAAAAGGAGAAAGACAGGGGAGAGTGGAAGGGTCTGGTTAAGAGAGAGTGACAAAAGAAAAATCAGTGTTCTTTTTCCATCACTTGCATAGGGAAATGACTGGGTTAAATTTCTAGGTGCTATCCAGTAACAAGTTTATTACAAAGCATGTAAATGAAAAAGAATATTGAATATCATAAAGCTTTTTTTCTAGTAAGCAAGGTACCCTTAGCAGTTTTGTGTCTGGTTTGCATGCCACTAGAAGACAATTTGATAAAGAAAAATGGCTTGGAGAAAGTGTTTACTGAAAGCATTCAAGAGTTTTCTCTGTCTCTGATTGTGCAACTGTCTATCTGTATATATAGGTGTATATGTGCTGCATGTGTTGAGAGGAGAAGAAATGAATAGATTACTGAAATCTTAATCTAATAAAAATTATCAGACTATGTGAGTTGTGTGATCTTTATCTGCCAACAGAATCTTTTTTGCCAGTGTTTCTGTCTTACAAAACTAATGTTGTTGTTTGTCTTACGGCTTTTCCCAGTTAGGGGTCACCACAGCGGAACTCCGGTCCGCTAATGATTGGCAGTTGTTTTTTATGATGTCAAGTTGCCAGCCCGATGCCCAACCTTCAACGAAGACACGCCCATTCAACGCATGTCTTTTGAATGCCCACTCGACTGTGGGGAGGACATGCAGACTCCACATAGAAGGCACTCCCAACCCAAGCCGAGAATCAAAAGGGAGAACCTCTTGTTGTGAGGCAACAACGCTACCGCTGCACCACTGCGGAAGTCACATGGCATGACAAAACTAATAAGCTTCTTTATTTCCCATTTATTTTTGTGAATATCCAAATATGGATGTTCTTTATAAAAGTAACCACAGGCAGCATATTAACTTTAAATACATATCAGTACAAAAAAAAAAAATCACAGTCAAGCAATGCTGATATACAGGACAGAATGAGTTCTGCTACATATTATATGCAATAAGAATTAAAGCTGATGTGAATATTTAACCACCAGGAAAAGCCGAAATCAAGTGCATTGAAACAACATAAAACATCAACATGGCTACATGAACGGGTAAATATTTTTTGTCACACAGAAAATAACTTTCAGTTTATCCAAAATGCAGCTTGATGATGACAAATCGTTGAAGATTGAGCTCACTAAATAAGTATATACATTTCAGTTTCAAATTTCATATCCTTCAGAAAATGCATAATACAAAAAATATTAGTCTAGTAACTTTTTTTAATTTCTTAGGAGCAGCATTTAAAATTTTTAACTGATTTTGTCCCCCCCCCCCCATTATTTTGGTTTTATTCAGATATTTTTACACTTATAGAGAGAGGTTCAGATGTATGGCTACAAGTGCTCTGTTCTTTTCAGCCTTCCTATAGTTCTGGATCCCAGCTCCCCTGCAACTCTGTAAAGGAAAAAACCAGACTGTAAGCAGGAGAACCAGCACAGCAATGATAACGTAGTCAGTAATAGCGTAGTCAATAGTTTATTTCCGCTTTCGTCAAAATAGACTTCCTCAGAATACACAAACAACACAGTTCAAATTACTTAAATACCCACTGCAATTTAAAAACTAATTGATCAATAAAGACAAAATAAATCAAACATTTATAATAAGTTTAAAAAATCAATAAATACAGTGTATTTATGCAGTATTAAAAAACTCAAAGGAAAACAATTCCTTGTTAATATGTAAGGTTCTATATTTTAAAAAACATTTAATGTTAATGTAGTCATTCAGACCAGGGGGTTTGTCTGCATTGAGTTTAATTTGCCATAAAGTTTCACGTTGCTCAACGAAATTCTTAAAATCCCCTCCTCTGTGGTCTGAATGAACTACCTCCAATACAGAGAATAAAAATTTTTTGTATGTCCCACATACTCTTGAATGTTTATAGACAGCATTATTTTCATCTTTATTTTTAATGCTATATAGGTGTTCTCTAATTCTTACATTTAAACTACGGGTGGTCATGCCGATGTAGAAGGCAGGACAACCCAAACATTGTCCTATATACACCACACCTTTGGTCTTACAGTCAACATACCCAGGAACCTTAAAAGTGTAATCAATATTCTCTAACTTTATATAAGGACCTTCTGAAATAAAACGACACATGTTACAATTGTGACAACAAAACATCCCAGTTTTAACTGATCTACCAATGGATGAATGTGTCAAACTATTTTCTAAGATCCCTTTCAAGTTGCTATGGTTCCTGAATACAAAAGAGGGCCCACCAATAAACATCTTCCTCATCTCTTCATTTCCTTCTATAATTCTCCAATTATTGATTATAGCTTGTCTAATGGAAGCACTATCGGAACTAGTCTCCAAAGAGCAAATCAAACGTGTCTCAAATTCCTTCACTTCACCCTTCTTCTTACCCCCTACTACTGTCCAATTTGGAAAGTCAATAATAGGTCTGAACATACTACCCCGTTTCCCTAAAATTTCCTCTGTAATAAAATATAACTGTTTGGAATCATACCCCCTCTCAAGGAACAAGTGAAAAACTATGTTAAATTCATCAAATAAATCACTGTCCTTGGAGGTCATCCTGCTTGCCCTAATAAACTGTCCACGGGGGACATTTTTGACTACATGTCTAGGATGATTGCTGGCATGGTGTAAGTAGCCGTTCGTAAAAGTTTCCTTTCGAAAGATCCTGCTGTGTATTCGACTATCCTCTACATCCCAGTATACCAAAATGTCTAAAAAATTCACCCTAGTCCCTATCCCACCCATGGTGAACTTCAAATACTCAGAAGAATCATTGAGTTCGTCAAACAACATTTTGACCGTGGAAGAATTTCCATCAATCACAAAAAACAAATCATCAATGTATCTACTGAAAAATTTAATATTAAATTTTTGTTTCAGCTTAGGTATTACTTCTTGTTCCCACCTGGCCATGACCAGGTTGGCAAAGGCCGGGGCCGCAGAAGACCCCATGGCCACCCCCTTTCTCTGCCTGTAATATGATTTGTCAAAAAGAAAAACGTTGTTTTCTAAAATCAATTCTAAGAACAACCGAATAGTAGAAATAAACCTATTGGTAAAAACCCCACCCTTACTAGTCAAAAAATCACACACAGCGTCAATGCCCTCCAAATGGGGAATACATGTGTACAAGGCAATAACATCAACTGTGAAAATGATGTCTTTTAAAGGGTCAAAACCCTGTTCAAGAATATAACAACCAAACTTCTCTAGAAAATGCCAAGAGTCCCTAACAAAAGATACTTCTTTGCTAAGAAGTGGGCTAAAAATAGCATCAATAACTAGGGAAATACCCTCAGTGACAGAGTGAGGACTAGAAACTATAGGTCTTAATGGAGGATCCGTAACACTCTTGTGAGTTTTAGGTATCCCAAAAATAACACCAGTCCGTGGTTCGGATACCACACAAAACTCATACAATTCACGGGTAATTTCACCTGTCATTAATAGCCCATATAATTCAGAATGTATAAATCAAACTCTTTTTTGAAAATCATAAAAACCAATTTTTTCATATTCTTCCTCATTGTTGATAATTTTTAACATTTTAAGTTGGTAAACCTCTTGCCCCATTATAACCAGATTTCCCCCTTTGTCGCTCTTCATAAATCTAAAGTCCGAGTTCAATTTTTTAAGACTATCCAAAGCCTGTCTCTCCTCCCTGCTTAAATTATCAGGGATAAACCTCTTGTTTCTCAAAACCCCAGTGACATCAGCTATAACTTGTTCTTCAAATATTTTAATAGTATGATGCAAACTTGGAGTAAATGCAGAGGGTTTGAGTAAAGACCTACTAGTCAAGTTACACTCAGGTAAAAAATCTAGAATGTAACTAGTATTAAGTTTCCTACAGAACTTCTTAATGTCAACTATTGTGTTAGATACATCAGCCTTGAATGTAGGAATGAAATTTAAACCACGTTTAAGTAGATTGATCTCATGCTCAGAAAAAAACTTCTCAGTCAAATTTATAATTTTAAACTGGTCAATGGACTGGCTTACGTCTCGTCCCCGGCTAATTCAAACTTAAAAATGTCCGACTGCGGGTAAAAACAGTGTTTTTGTTGGATTGGTTTCCTTTCTTGTTCAAAAAAGTAGTAGTAGGACTAGAACCACTTACACTGTTCCCCCCAGTGTTGTTAACAAATTTGACTTTAGGTCGAACTGATCCGTCAACAGTATTTCCCTGAACAACAATCTCTCTGTCATGATTAGCTGATTCAGTAGCCCGTTTATTAACAAAAGAGTCCCCTTTGTCAATAATGTTGTTTCCTGACTCAATATTTGAGTCTGGGTCAGGTACAACGTTGGTATGTGTGCCTTCACTTGATTTCATCTCGATTTCCCCTATCGCTTCAGTCACAGTCCTCACCTTGTCTCTGGCTTGACCTTGAATCCCAGTACGGGTGCCAGTGTTATTTGAAAAAAAGTTCTTATGGCGGTTAAAATCACCGCTGCGTTCAGGAAACCGATTCCTGATGGCAAAATTATTATAGGCTACATTATTCTCATAAGCGGCGATGTCACGAGTTAACTTAGATTGTTTACGACTCGTGACATCAACCGTGTGTTGTTCAACTTCATCATGTAACGAGGAAATAAACTCATTCAACTTTTGGGGACCCACCAATTCTTTCAGTTCACTCTCAACTTGTACTATTTCATCTTTCAGAACAGTCATTTTCTCAATATTATTGTCAATCAATAAATTCAGGAAATTAATTCCCGCAGTGTTGAAAAAACCAACTAGGGTTTTAAAAAATGGAGAAGTAGCAGTCACACCATTGGGACATTTAAAAAATCTTAGTCCCTTTGGGACCACACCAAGATCAACACAGTGCTTGAAATAACTGTTCTCTAAATCCAAAGAACGATGTCTCTTTAAAAGTCTCAATAGAAGTTCACGTTTAGTATTTGCTTCAGCTAAATTGAAGGTTTGAACATCTTTACCTGAATGTTGAAACGGATTTGGCACCCCGTTCAGAAAACTGCTTATGGTTTTGTATCCCCTGATGTTAGTGGCAGGCTTACAACGTGAGTTAGACGCCACTAGTCGACCATAATCCTTCTCACGTCTCTCCGCAGCCTCCACAACTGTGTCGAGTTCAATGAACGATGAATCCGGACTAGAAGTCCCTCGAGCATTGTCTTTTGGTGTGTCACTACATCTGTGACGCTCCGTCCTTGAAACAAGCACTTTCAAAGTACTCTGAATGTCCAGTAAGGTAACAGTTAACAATTCACCCAGCGAAGAAACTGCCGAGGTTGGTGTAGAGTGCACCGTTAGATTTAAAAGTTCGTCTTCTCCCGCCTCCGTCATGGTGCACGTAGAACAAAAACAAAAGACAAAGCACCAAAACGTAACCAAGTAAAGGAAAAAAAACAGACTGTAAGCAGGAGAACCAGCACAGCAATGATAACGTAGTCAGTAATAGCGTAGTCAATAGTTTATTTCCGCTTTCGTCAAAATAGACTTCCTCAGAATACACAAACAACACAGTTCAAATTACTTAAATACCCACTGCAATTTAAAAACTAATTGATCAATAAAGACAAAATAAATCAAACATTTATAATAAGTTTAAAAAATCAATAAATACAGTGTATTTATGCAGTATTAAAAAACTCAAAGGAAAACAATTCCTTGTTAATATGTAAGGTTCTATATTTTAAAAAACATTTAATGTTAATGTAGTCATTCAGACCAGGGGGTTTGTCTGCATTGAGTTTAATTTGCCATAAAGTTTCACGTTGCTCAACGAAATTCTTAAAATCCCCTCCTCTGTGGTCTGAATGAACTACCTCCAATACAGAGAATAAAAATTTTTTGTATGTCCCACATACTCTTGAATGTTTATAGAGAGCATTATTTTCATCTTTATTTTTAATGCTATATAGGTGTTCTCTAATTCTTACATTTAAACTACGGGTGGTCATGCCGATGTAGAAGGCAGGACAACCCAAACATTGTCCTATATACACCACACCTTTGGTCTTACAGTCAACATACCCAGGAACCTTAAAAGTGTAATCAATATTCTCTAACTTTATATAAGGACCTTCTGAAATAAAACGACACATGTTACAATTGTGACAACAAAACATCCCAGTTTTAACTGATCTACCAATGGATGAATGTGTCAAACTATTTTCTAAGATCCCTTTCAAGTTGCTATGGTTCCTGAATACAAAAGAGGGCCCACCAATAAACATCTTCCTCATCTCTTCATTTCCTTCTATAATTCTCCAATTATTGATAATAGCTTGTCTAATGGAAGCACTATCGGAACTAGTCTCCAAAGAGTGATTTATTTGATGAATTTAACATAGTTTTTCACTTGTTCCTTGAGAGGGGGTATGATTCCAAACAGTTATATTTTATTACAGAGGAAATTTTAGGGAAACGGGGTAGTATGTTCAGACCTATTATTGACTTTCCAAATTGGACAGTAGTAGGGGGTAAGAAGAAGGGTGAAGTGAAGGAATTTGAGACACGTTTAATTTGCTCTTTGGAGACTAGTTCCGATAGTGCTTCCATTAGACAAGCTATAATCAATAATTGGAGAATTATAGAAGGAAATGAAGAGATGAGGAAGATGTTTATTGGTGGGCCCTCTTTTGTATTCAGGAACCATAGCAACTTGAAAGGGATCTTAGAAAATAGTTTGACACATTCATCCATTGGTAGATCAGTTAAAACTGGGATGTTTTGTTGTCACAATTGTAACATGTGTCGTTTTATTTCAGAAGGTCCTTATATAAAGTTAGAGAATATTGATTACACTTTTAAGGTTCCTGGGTATGTTGACTGTAAGACCAAAGGTGTGGTGTATATAGGACAATGTTTGGGTTGTCCTGCCTTCTACATCGGCATGACCACCCGTAGTTTAAATGTAAGAATTAGAGAACACCTATATAGCATTAAAAATAAAGATGAAAATAATGCTCTCTATAAACATTCAAGAGTATGTGGGACATACAAAAAATTTTTATTCTCTGTATTGGAGGTAGTTCATTCAGACCACAGAGGAGGGGATTTTAAGAATTTTGTTGAGCAACGTGAAACTTTATGGCAAATTAAACTCAATGCAGACAAACCCCCTGGTCTGAATGACTACATTAACATTAAATGTTTTTTAAAATATAGAACCTTACATATTAACAAGGAATTGTTTTCCTTTGAGTTTTTTAATACTGCATAAATACACTGTATTTATTGATTTTTTAAACTTATTATAAATGTTTGATTTATTTTGTCTTTATTGATCAATTAGTTTTTAAATTGCAGTGGGTATTTAAGTAATTTGAACTGTGTTGTTTGTGTATTCTGAGGAAGTCTATTTTGACGAAAGCGGAAATAAACTATTGACTACGCTATTACTGACTACGTTATCATTGCTGTGCTGGTTCTCCTGCTTACAGTCTGGTTTTTTCCTTTACTTGGTTACGTTTTGGTGCTTTGTCTTTTGTCCCCTGCAACTCTGGTTAGAATAAAAATAGTTATCAAAAAGAAATAACTACAAAAAGATACATCATATTAAACAGATAAGGAACAGGCTAACAGGAAATTGTCAGATTAGAAAATACGAAACAATCAATTTGATAAAACAACAAAGGGGGCTACTGAATGCTTAGACTGATTTTACTGTAGTCCATGGATTCTGGAGACAGCTTTTTCATAGATACAGACAGGCAGAAACTATGCAGTTCAGATTACGGCATGATAAGTGACTTGCATTCACCACATATAATTACTTAAGCAGTTACCTTATTAGGCATGTCACTGAACTAGTGGAGTTACACTTCCCAACTATGCAGATTTGGTAGGGAGACCCCTAATTTTTTTCTTTAACTTTTTCTCCATTCGTTCTAAAACTAGAACTTTTATTGAGAAGTTCTAAGTAAATAGTGAAAGCCTTTAAAAAGTACCCATGGTCTGAGGCATTTTTATTTAATTATGTTTTGCTTTGCCTGGATGTTAAGTGTTGACAGGTATGGAGGACGGTGGCAATGGGATCTGTAGAATGTGGGTGGGTACCATCGTTCAATGAGACATACAAGAATCTGAAAAATAACATGAAAGATTACTCAGAGACCAGAGGAAACGTTTTCCAAATTGAGGTAATAGACTTAGTAAATGGATGATAAAGACATGACAGAAGTTTTCCCTAACACGCATTTTCCTTCCCCCATCCAGGCCCAGCTATTCAACCCTTAATCCACCACAAAAACACCAACTGCAACAATTGCAAAACAGGCAGCACTGCAGTTCAAAAGCGTGGTATCCCATTGCAATAAAAACCTAATAAAGGCACCGTTTTGCTGAAGCCTGACCAACTCATCTCAAGTAGGGTTGCCATCTTTTCAAATCCACAAAGTGGGATAATTGTGGTACAAACATAAGATTTTGCAGCTTATTCTTGTAGCATTTTAGTTGCTTATTCTGTTTTGTATAACATTTAGGTGTTTCAGATACAGAATAGCTGTTTTATGCACCTATTCCATAAAATATAGGAAATAACTTTGCCCTAATATCTCAGGGCATTTGCCATTTTTACAATTTTTTTGCAGGACACAACTGCTCAAAGAGGGACTGCCCCTCGCAAAGTGGGACAGGTGGCAACCCTCAAGTGCGCCGCTTTCACGTTTTGGTATATATCTGAAAAAGAAGTATTATAAAAAGAAAGGCAGGTGCAGCTCTTTTGAAATCGAAAAATGTGCGGTTTTACAATACCAGTACATTTTTCGATTTCAACACATCATAGATAAAGAAAATCAAGAGGGGGGGGGGGGGTCCCTTGCCTGCTTCTATAATATTCTATTAACTCGTTCAATATGCTCCTTTCTTTTCTATACGTGCATTCACTCTACCCGTTACAGACTGCTCCCTCCCGATTCAAAATGCACTTGGAAGTCAGTCAGTCAGGCGTGCGAATGACGCAAACGGCATGTTCAAAAACGGTACTGCACAAAAACATATAAGGCTATAGTTGAAGGGAGCAGGGTTTGATTCTCTCTAACGGTGTGACTAAATAACTCCCTTAGTACATAAAACTTCTACCTAAAGTGGGCATTTTGCACACACACAGGAAACCCCCTACCTATATAAAACGGCTTTTTATATATATACGCACACAATGTCCTACTTACAATTTCGGTGATTCCTGCTTCTATAGTATTCAATTCACTCAATGCTTTAAAATGGTCCTTCCTATACCCGCATTCATTCTATCGGCAACAAACCGCTCTGCTCTACGGAAGTCAGGCGAGCGAATGACGCAAATGGCATATTCAAAAACGGTACTGCACGCAGAAATTTAAAAGAGGAGAGCAAGTTTAGGAGATTTTTTTTTAACTGATGCTCTTAATTTCGTAGTAGTAATACTACCTCTGGAACTTAGGGTACATCAGAGTGTCTCTAGAAATGTGCTGATATAATAATGGCTATTGGGAGTTAACTGAGAAAAGCTGTGCATTATTTTCTTCAAAGGGGCATATTACACAGCTATCTTTTGTACGTCTGTTTAGTTTTACACAGCCGGCAACAGACAGACTACTACACCAAGTGGGTCTTGCTTCACTGTTGTCGCACGGAGTATAATCTAGAGCTTGGGACTAGAGTTTCTGGTAACCGAGTGTAAAACAGTGTGTCTGTATATATATATATATATATATACACACACACACACAGATAAACTTGTTAAGCGCGCTTAGTTTTACACATTTGTCTTTTGCTCGGCGGTCCTCCTGTAATTTTTGAAAATGAGACTGCTACTAGATAATTGAATTACAATTTTGTTTACGATCTGTTGCATAACTTATTGAATTGGATAACGTAGGAAACTGAACTGAGTTCCCTCCCAATACTTGCTTAAGGCGAGGACCCACGGACCCCTTAATATACAGCTAGAGGGTAAGAGTTCCAGGCTTTAAGTACACTGTAGTTGTAGAAAGTCGTGCTGTAACGAGCTATATCCGTCTCTTTCTTTACGTGTGCAGTCTGTGATTAAAAAGGAAGGGCTTCCTCCATTCGTAATATAAGAAAAAAACAGTGCTGATGGTACTCTTTCTCATTCATGTCTAGCAATGCGTATGTACTGTTGTTAACACCTATCCTATTTGAGGCGGGATATAGCTTGTTTTGACATTTGGGTCAGGGGGGGTAGGAAGAAATGACAAATGTCTTGAAATTTTAGTTAAAAATTATTTATTTGTATGAATACATTATGCTGCGTAGAAAATATATTTTATGTGTGAACATCTTAACATTATACGAAACAACAGTAGCCTCTTAAATTTCATAGGACTTATCTTTTAGTTAAGAGTAGTCCAGCTTTTGCACCGTTTATAGCAATGGTTTGTAAAAAAAAAAAAAATATTGCACTCTGGGTATTTCTGCAATTGTACTTAGGACCCACCATGTGGGCGGGGAAGAGGTAATAGCAGTTCATAGGATCATGGAAGGTTACTAGGATAATGGCTCTGGGGCCCTTACAAGCCTAGCCAAGAGTTGATCCCCAAAATGAAACTTCCCTCAGCACTTGTCCCTGTCAATGAGGGATACAGGTGGAACCCCTGGGAAAAATTTGTGGTTTCCCATCCACTCATCAAGGTTGCGCTTGTTGAAGAGGATCAGTGTGGTACTATGTTTGATGTGTATGAGAAGGCTATTCCAGAGACCGGGCATCTTCTGGAAGACAAACCTGTTTCTCCAGTAGGTTTTGTTGATGTCGCATATTAGATTCAGGCATTTTGAGCAGGTAATGCACGAGGAGTTAGACTTACGGATATGGAGTATCTCTAGTAGGGCAGGGTCCGAGATTGCCTTGTAGGCGAGACACAGATCACCTCTGAGCAAATCTGTATGATACCAAGTAGAATGATAGTGTTTTGAGCCTGTCCACATAGGATAGGTGTGGAGGCCATGGATTTTCTTTTTGAGGTATTTCTGTGTCCTTTCCAGTTGGTGCAGATATTTGGAGAGATACATACCAAACAGGGCGTTATACTCAGTTATTGGTCTAATGAGGGAGGAGTATAGAAAGTTGATGATCTCTTTTTTTTTCTGGATGCAGTCTCTTTACTTATGAGATGAACCAAGTAAAAGGCTTTTCTGACCACTGCTGCTACATGATGGTCGAATGTAAGACTAGTGGGAGATTGGGAATGTGGTTAAGGTGTTTGCCTTACAGATATAAGGTGCAGGGTTTGAGTCTCACATGGGGTAATTGGCTAGGCTTAAAATGGCCCATAAGGGCAGGTAGCCTAGTACTAATCTATGAACCTATCTATGAACCTATTATCAGCCTGAGTACCCAGGTCTTTCACCACAGGTTGTGTGTTTAGGAGGTTGCTGTTGATGTGGTAATCAGTAGGGGCCGTGTTTCTGCCAGATGGTATGAGGATACATTTTTTTGTGTTCAGCTTGAAGCCATGACTTTGGCACCAGTTATTAGTTGCTGTGAGACCCTGTTGCTATATGTTAACATTCATTGTGTCAATGACAGCACCCAACTTGGTCATCTGCAGTCTTGGTTAGCCACAGGCCTTTTGTCTTTGCCTGTACCTCTGAGAACTAGATGGCAAACAGTAGGGGTACAAGGGCAGCTCCCTGGGGAACTCCACTAGTGATGGGTCTGCTATCGGAGGTGTTTGTGCCTGTTTTGAGATTGAGGGTACTGTTGGTGAGCCAGTTGTCCACCCACCTGATGAAATCAGGATTTACACCAAGTTATGTTAGCTCTTCAATGATGCTTGAGTGGGGGATTGTCAAAGGCCTTGGCCAAGTCAAGGTAAGCTGTATGTACTGACTTTCTCTCATCCAGGGCCTTGGTGACAGTCTCAAAGAAGTTAACCAGGTTCAACAGGCAAGACCTGCCCTTTTAAGAATCCAAGTGCTTGGAGATTGCATATGTCCTTGTTTATGAAATCCATATAATACGCTCCATGGCTTTACAGATCCGACTTGTCAAGCTAGTGGGGTGATAGTTTCCTAGTTCAGTAGTGGCACCAACTTTGTGCAAGGGGATGACAATGGCAGTTCTCCACTCCGCTGGAGTGAAGCCTGTACTTGGGCTTTGGTTGTATAGGGTGCTCAGTTGCGAAGCCAGTTCTTCCTGGAGTTGGCGCAGAATATAGCCTGGGATACTATTAGGTCTGTGTTCTTTGCCTTGGATAGGGCCTTTAACACTTGATCTACGCAGATGTAAGGTGCAGGACAAGCATCAGGGATGTCGAAAGGGCCTTTGGGGGGATGGGGTTAAAGTTTGCACTGAACCTATCTGCTATCAGGTTGGCTAAGTCAGCAGGATCAGTGTAAGTGATAACTGCTAAGTACTAATTTGGAACAAACCTGGGCTTTGCCATGGAGGCTCCTGATGTAACTGAAGAAGGCTTTGTGGTTTCCCTTTGTTTCGGAGGCTAACTTTGATTCATTAGCTGTGGAGGTTTTCACTAGTGATCTAATTTGCTTGTTGAGGCTAAGGAGGGAGTTTTCCTAATTTGGTATTTGTTCCTTTTTACCCCTGGACAACAGTTGCTTCCTTTTGTTGTCAAGCGTGTTGACAGAGGATGTCTGCCCAACAGGTTTGTGTTTCATGAGGAGCAGGTTTTAGTTCTGTTGGGTATAGCTGAGGCCATGCAGTTGTACAGGTGCTTGTATACTGTTCAGCATAGTTGTCTGAATCCTCTGTGGGGGGGGGGCAGTGGTGTGAAGCTACAGATAACCCTCCCTTAGGAGGTTGTAGTCAGCTTTTAAGAAGTTTTTTAGCTTGATTATGTCGGGGGGGGGGGGGGTTACATGGGATAGAAACTTCGAATGAGACAGTTTGATGATCTCATTTCACCAGGGAAGAATATACTATGGGGGTGGTGTAGCAGTCGCTCATGTTGGTGAGAACAAAGTCCAGAATGTTATCTCCACTTGAGGGAGATGAGAGAAGCTGGTCTAGTGCATTAGACTTGAAGTCGAGGAATCGTTGAGTGAGTGCATTAGTGCAGGAATAGTTCACCCAGTTTATGATGTGGTAGTTGAAGTCACAAAGGATCAGGGTGGTAGGGGGTGCTTTGATGGGGTCAAGTAGATCCAGTTAAGAGTGAATGTCCTGAATCATGGAGGGGGGTGTATAGCTGGCTATAATTTGGATGGGTGTCTTGCCAACTGTCAGTTGCTGCTGGAGTAGTTCCAATGTGTCATGCTAGCAGATCTGTCTGGAGATGTGGCTGTCTCTAATGAAGGTAGAGATTCCACTTCCTTTGCTGTTTCTGATGTCATTTTGGTGTCAGAATGTGTGGAATGAGATATAGCCTGTTAAGGCAGGGGTGCTGTCTGCAGCCCTGAACCAGGTTTCTGTGACTGCACATCAGCATCTTCCAGTGCAAGGAGAGCCTCCAGTGAGTGCATTGTTAGGTTAAGGTTCCTAGCGTTTAGCAGCATGACCTTCAATTTGTTTTTTGACAGATCTTTTATGCTAGAAGATTTGTCTTTGGGACATTGCCTGTTAAAGGCACAATGGAGGATGCGAGAGCCTTGGCCATGATCCAGAGTCCCAATGGTGACAGGTGGAGGCCATTTCTGGTAAAGCAACAAGGCCTGTCAATTCTTCCTAATGGCAAGCATTCAGGTTGACTCCCAAGTTTCTCAAATGCAGTTTACTATACTTTTTCAGCAGTTAGCAGGAGTGTAACTTGTAGGGATGTGAAAAAATAAGGAGTTTATTTGATTGGCATTTATTATTTGGAATTTTTTTATCGGAGCATAAGTTGCCCCTGTTCAGCGGAGGCCAGGGCAAACATTTTCTGTGGGTACAACAGTGGTTCAGAATAAAGAAGAGAGAGCCATTTGTGAGTGCTTGCTTTTTAAATAGTGAAATCTGAGAAAAAAGTAATGTGTTAGTGGAAGTGATAGTTATGCAGCAGAGTGCAGGAGGAGCAAGATAAAAACACAAGTCTGAGATGCAACACCAGTGAAATGGGTAAATATGTCAGTATAGAAAGTAGTTAGCTCATGTATTGCATATGGTAGAGGTTGAAATGTATGATTAATAAATAATCTAAGTGAGAGGAAGGTTGAGTAAGATGATGTGGAATTGCCATGAAGAAGTTTAACATTTCTTATAGTCATAAACAAATGCCGTTATGTTAAGCAAACATTTATTTTTTTGTATTATTACTAGTTCTCTGCAAAATGTTTTCATGATGACTGATTCTGATTTCATAAAAGAGAAAGTAAAGCTAGCAGTTATGCTGGTCTACCATCTAAAAGGTGAGCTGCCAATCCCCTTAATCTCAGTATAATTGACATTTAGGAATCCCTGTTGCAATCTAAAAAAAATAAATTGTAGGGGGTTCGGGGGGGGGGGGCAGTAGCCCGCCTTATGCACATTACTGACTAATTCTATATGCCATTTAGATTGCAATAAACCAAAATTAACAGTAAAAACATGGTGTTAACTTTAAGCAAATGCAGTTATTATTTAAGTAGTAGAGTCAGTATTTCATTAGATGTAGTCATTGTGTGTATGAGGGGCTACTCCCCCTTTAACTGTAAGCAATTTATTTTTTACACAATTCCACTTCACTATCAATACTAATGCCATGTATACGTCACCACCACAGTTTCTTTAAATGGGTGGTCATATTACTCCAGTTTATTTAACTATAAGGTTAATCCCATCTACTATTATCCTCCCCTTATGGTAAGTTCTAATCTTTAAAATCTCTGTTATTTGAAAAGGTGTCAACCCTAGTATGTAGACATCTGGGAACTATCTGGTTTTGATACCAAGATGTACTGTTTCATATGTGCGTAGGGACCCTTGGCTAGAAGTCTGTCCATCACCCATAGGTTCATAGTTCACTAGGCTAATGACCACAAGGGCATTTTTAAATCTAGCTATTCTTCCTAAATCTCTGACAAGTTCTTGTACCTTTTATAAGTGTAAGCAGGGGCTTGGGTGGTGGAACATTTACAAGCAGGGGACTGGGAGATGAACCATTTACAGGCTGCCTGGGTGCATTAGAGACATAGGTACCAAACCAAGGTTGAATTGCCTGTTCTCCATACAATTGTCCAAGTTACACTTGAAATTGGATTAGGGAGGAACTCTGCTTCACATGGTTGGGGAGCCTGTTCCAGAGAAGGGGTGGTCTCTAGAATACATATCTGTCTCTCCAGCAGGTCCTGTATATCACAGGCAGGGTTTAAGTCTTTAGAATGGGTACTTTTGCTGCTGTTTGTTTTGCAGATATGCAGAAGGTCCATCAGAGTGGGGTCTGACGATGCTTTGTATGCAGGCATAAATCTCCCATCTAGCCTGCAAGAGACTAAATACAGGGATGGAGCCTTGAGGTGGTCTGCATAGGACATGTTACTTACTCCCTGTATTCTTTTAGTGAGGAACCTCTGTGAATGTTCCAGTTGTTGGATATGCCTTGTTTAGGTACATACCAAAGGGGTATTGTACTTAATGATAGGTCTGATGAAAGCTGAATACAGTGGAACAATGACTTCCTTGGACCTAGATGCCATACTTTTGTTTATAATTTGCACAACATAGAATAATTTCCTCACTAAGGTAGATGTGATGGTCAAAGGTTAGATTACTGTCTCTGTGTTTCCCCAAGTCCATGACTGCTGGGTCAGCTCTTAGGGCTGTGTTGTCAATACGATGGTTACCAGGACTGAATGACTTCTCAAAGGATGCTATTATACATTTTCTGGTATTTAGTTTTAGTCCATGGCTCTGGCACTGGTTATTTGTCTGTGTCTGCCCTTCTTGGGGAACGTTTCTGTTGGTGGGTGATTCAATGATGGCTCCTAATTTGCAATCTGCAAATTTATTCAGCCAGAAGTCATTGACGTTGGCCTTGACTTTAGAGAAATAATTGCAAAAAAGAAGCGTTCCCATGACTGATCCCTGAGGTACTCTTCTTGTGAATGGTCTCTTTATGGAGGTGGACTCTCCAATTCTAACTTCCTGAGTCCTGTCTGTGAGTCAGCTGGCTATCCACTGGGTGACAGGGTTTTGTACCTAACTTATTATTTTCTGAACAATGTCAGAGTGGAGGATTGTATCAAATGCCTTGGCCAGGTCAAGACACACAGTCCGAACCATTTTGCCCTCATTCATTGCTTTGGTGACCTTCTCAAAGAAGTCCACCAAGTTGAGTAGACATGACCTGCTCTTGATGAAACCAGATTCGGTTGGGTCCAGTGTCTGACCTTCTCAAAGAAGTCCACCAAGTTGAGTAGACATGACCTGCTCTTGATGAAACCAGATTCGGTTGGGTCCATTGTCTGAAGGTTTCCTATGTCTTTATTGCTCATGTCCATGATGATTCTTTCCATGGCTTTGCATATGAGGCTAGTGAGACTTGTGGGTGGGTAGTTTCCATGTTCTGTAGATGGCCCAACTTTGTATAGTGGGATGACTGTTGCTGTCCTCCATACGTAAGTCACAAAGCCCATTTGGAGGCTACATTTAAAAGGCATCTTGGGATAATATTTGGGCCCACTGATGCAGTGTTCTTGGCCTTAGAGCATTAAGGTCCTGTTCCCTAGCATTAGCAGGGGGAACTACGTTTGATGGTATTTCCTGAGAGGAGGTTGATGTGGAGAGAGGGTTAAAGCTGAAGCTGAATTTGTCTGCCAGTAGGCTTGCTGCATCTTCTGGCTCAGTATAGGTGGCTCCATTTACAATGAGTTCTGCATACAGTTGTATATTGCGTTTGAGGCTGCAGACATAGCTAAAGAATACCTTGTGGTTACCCTTGGGTTAGGAGGACAAATTTACCTCAAATGTGGTTTTGGTAGACTTTATTTGTCCTCTGAGTTTAGTTTCAGAGTGCTTTTATTTTCCTGGTTGCTGCACCTCCTAATTTTTGCCATGAATTTCTTCTTTTTGTTATACAGCCTATTGATGATGTGATTCTACCAGGATGGTTTGCTTTTGAGTAAGTTCTGTACTTCCTGGTGGGTATAGCTGACTCTATGCAGTTATTGACATGGTAGTATAAGGTTTTTGTGAACAGTTTTACGTAGACAGCAGTGTTTTCAGGGTTTATGGAGGACTGAAATTTTGCCAGGCTATCATTTAATAGTATGAAGTTTGCCTTAGAGCAGTTCCCGAATATTCTAAGGTTAGCTGGGGTTCAAGGTTTTATTTTTACTTCAAATGACAGCATTTTGTGGTCTGACCTTACCAGAGAAGACGTTACACTAGGGGGTGTGCAGTATTTCCCATATTAGTGAGGACTATATCCATTATAGTTGAACCCCTTGTTGGTGTATTGACAGTCTGGTCCAGGTGTTTGTGTTTACAAAATCCAGGAATCTCTGTACCTGTACATTTAAACTGTAGTATAGCGTTCCGTTCACACCATAAACAAAATAAATCAGAGGTAAAAGAACACCAACCTCCACACTCGCCAGAACACTTCCACTATCTAATAACACAACCTCCGTCCTCAGAAGAGGTAATAACCCAATGTCATTTTCAAAGCTGGTAACAAATCACTGGAATCAGAAAATGAAAAGGCAACTTCATTTATTGTGACAAATGTTAAGCGCTTTCACTCACTCAAACGTGAGCTTCATCAGAACATTTGACCAATAGATACAATTAGTTTAAATACTATCTTTGGCGCCAAATCCTTTTAAAGTGGTACAAACCTTATAAACATTCATAGTGTTCACAATAATATTAAAGATAAAAAATACACATATAACATATTTAAATACTCTTAAATTAATTATCAATAATCTACTTTGATCTATTTGAATTCTACCAAAAATGTACCAATAAATTTATAAAATTTAACATCTAAAGACTGCTGTCATTTAATTATAAATAACTATTCCTAAAAACTAAAATATTAATATACAATACTAAACATATAACTTATATCAATTGTATATGATAAAATAAATATATTGATATATAAAAAAAAATAAAACATAAATTTATACATTTACTACCCCCACTGTAATAGGCAGTTTGATGTAGTAATTCTATCTAATTGTAAGTAAGGGTTTAATAGAAATGTTGTTGGTCAACCCGAGGCATCAGTTAACAACTGCCACCATACTTCCTTGTATGCCAAAATACTTTTGTGATCACCACCTCTAGGGTCCAACACTACATTCTCCAATATCGCAAACTTAAAACTATGGTTTGCCCCAAACATTTCTACATGCCTATAAAGGCATTATTAATATCCTTCGTCCTGATACTATATAGGTGAGCATATATACGTTTCTTAAAATTCCTCTCTTTCTTCCCTATATAGTATCCAGGACAAACCCCACACTTTGCCAAATAAATAACACATTTTGTGTTGCAATTGCCTTGTTTAAATCTAAGTCAGGTCCTATTGACATTGTCCAAAACTATTCCTTCTTCCTCATTAATCGCAAGACATTGGTTACAAGCACCACATTTGGTGGTGAGCTTCTTGGTATTCTCTAATTCTATACCTCTTATACCCCTTTCCAAGTAGGTTTTGATATTTCTCCCCATCTTGTACACAGATGTTGGTTTGGGGCCTAAAATATCCATTTCCTGATCCACCGTCAAAACATTCCAGTTAGTTGTTAAAATATTTTTTATTTTGTTCGTATGTGGACCATATTCCAAAACGCAAGCTCTACTATAAGCACCATTAGACTCCCTTCTATCAGTATTTATGATCTCTCCCTTAATGTTGGGATACATTTCTTTCCCCATTCCATAGTAACATATTTCCTCACATCCTTCATCATTTTTACATTGTATCCTCTTTCTTTAAATAATTCAGTGATGTAGTCAAATTCCTCTATGATGTCTTTCTGTTCAGAAGTCATTCTTACAGCCCTAATACACTGTCCCTTAAAAATATTGTACATCCATTTTTTTTGGGATGATTGCTAGTGTATTCCAAATATGAATTAGTAAATGTGTTTTTCCTATATGTTGTGGACTTAAACCGATCTTCACCATTCTATATAAAAGTATCTAAATAAGCTACTCCATCACTGCTACTGGTGGATGTGAACTTAAGAAATACACTGCTGTTGTTCAAATAGTCCAAGAAGTCATTCAAGCTCTCTTGATTACCATCCCATAAAATGTCGATATCGTCTAGGAAGCGTGAGTAATATTTAATATATTTATAGTATCCACAGTTAAAAACCATAGTCTCTTCCCAATCAACCATTACTAAATTGGCGAATATGGGGGCACAAGCCGTCCCCATGGCAACGCCCTTTATTTGTCTGAAATGTTCGCCTTCATAATAAATATAGTTATGGTCTAGAACTATGGACATAAGTTCTAGAACCAAACATATCTTGTCCCATTCTAGCTCACTGTGTTTCCACACAAGTGATAATCGCAAAAAAATATATAATAATCACAAAAAAAAAAAAAAATCTGTCTCAGACTTATATTTTTTTTGTGTGATTGTTATCACTTTTGTGATGAGCCTTACAATCAGAAGTTTCTTGATTTCCTGAGCAGTGTGATTCATCATGAAGCTGGAGTAATTATTCTGATGAAGTCAACTTGGATTGATGAAAGCGCTTAACAATTTGTGCTAAATAAAACTGTATGGAGTCCGGAAACCCTGGTGGTGCCTTTTTTTATTTATTTATTTTTTTTTTTATATATATTTGTTAATCATAAGCCCACTGGCAATACAGAGCACAGTCTCAAGTGATTTGCTCAGAGTAAAATTTGACTTTCAAACTTAAGCTACCACATTGTAGGGATCTTTCATAAGGATATACTAAACTTTTCTTTTATATATAGAGAAAGAGAAGTCCCTTACACTACACTATGCAGGCGCTGCTTGCTACTCAAAAGTGTAACTCCAGATTGCGGTATCCATGGATAGAGAGCTGCTTCCCCTTGCTTTGACCTTCTGGAGTTTGAGGCCCACTGCATTCTGACAGTCATTAAAGATGTTTTTTCTTTCTGTTGATGAGGTTATTTTCCCAATACACAAATAAGTGTTTTGTGTGTGTGCCCACACGCATGTGTATGTGTTAGTATGGACATAATATATACATATATAAACGCACACTTCTGAACAATTTATGCTTATACGTGTACTTGTGTGCATACATACACACACCTGCTTAGCATAAGTGGCATAGCATTATCTTACTGGAAGCAGAATTCCAGAATAGGTAGTATATGTTAAACTGTGTGCCACACTGCTTTCATGACAGGTTTTCAGATGAAGCATAGTTTATTTGTAAATTAATTGTATTTGTTTATCTTTAATGATATTTTGTGTAACAAAATGAAATGATTAGGTGAGATGTGTGGTAGTTACAGGTTCAAAGGTGGTTACTAAACACACAGTCCAAGAGACCATTGTTGAGCTAACAGAGCAGTGTTGTGAAAGTGACTTGCTCAAAGCTGTGCAGTAGGCACATGGACATTAAGAGAATCAAATCCTGGAGTACATGAAGCAGCTCATTATTGGCTCATAGCCTTAATCCTTTGCACAAACAAGAACTAGAGAACAAGTAAAGATTTAGTCCTTCTGATTATTTTGAAACATTCTAAGTAAAAGTGACTGTATGGTTTCCAGCATTTGTATACAGAATTTTTATTAAATGATTTTGCATGTAGTTTCCAAGAGTGTTTAATTGTTTGCTTCAGCCACTCCAAAATGCGACAAAGTTCTATTAGTTCTCTGCTACATGCTTTACCAGTACTGTTCAGTTGAGCTTCATAGGAATGTGGTACCAACCACAGCAAATGCTAGCTTTCTCCGCTACATGCTTTTCTAAAACTATAGTTATCTAAATGTGAACTTTTCAGTTTTGTAAGCTGTGGTGTTTAAGAATAAATTTTACTATTGATTTCAGAGTCTGACTGTAACAGATTTGTGAGCCACATTTAATTTTTATGTAATCTGTAGCAGGTAAACTAAATACATGCAATTGAGTATGTGATGTGTTTTTAATGACATGAGGAAATGAGAACTTGGTGACATTGCATGTGTGATGGTTTGTCGCTGAAAACTGTAATTGCATTCTGATGGGAAATACAGCAGTTGTACATAAAACTTGAAATGTGTAGCACATAAGTGAAAAAGAAACTGTAATTATTCCACCTTACCAGTACAAGATCTTTGACTGTTACTAGGTCAGGAAAATAAAAAAGCAATAAAAATGCAATTAAGTCTTTAAGGTGGTTGCTGACAAACCGCAAGAAAACAAAGTTGTTAGGAAAATGTGAAATTGCTTCTGATATTTCTGTATGGAATAGGAATTACTCGCATAGCTGAGTAAACAAACAGTTAAGAAATACCCTAGAGTGTGTAGTATCTAGAACTGTGAGTTTATTCTTTGCATTTATGTGTCTGTGATGTCTTCTGCAAATTCAGCCAGCAGACCTTAAGAGTTCATTAATTCTTTTAGGTAAGAAAAAGCTCAGAAAAGGTGTAACAACAGACATGTTAAAAAAATAGACAGACATTTCTTTCTTGTAACATTTTTTTTTTTGCAAACTGATTTATTTTTTTCCCTCTCTGTGCAGGTTTGTGTTTCACTTCATATGTATATGTTAATTGAACTGCTTATCTCATATTTATGTAAATTTTTTCTAATTATTTTCTAATTTTCTGTTATTAATTAATAAGGTATTTACTGCTAAATGGCGACAAGCTGCTGATCTCTACCTCTTAAGTGAACAGACTGTTCTGCTACACACAGCTTTTTATGTTTACAGTTGTGCGGCTTATTAACGAGTTTAACAGTTACTGGCAGTTCCCCACTCGAGTAATCTAGAGTGGTAGTAGTTTACTGCCTTGGGTAGGACAGGCTGTAGTGTTAGGAAAGTATCACCAGACTTCTTTTGGAAGAGTGTAGTTATTGTGGGCAAGTAAGAACTGAAGTGCACTGAAAACCGAAGAGTCTGGAGATGTAGGCCAAAGGCTATGTTCAGTGTAATGTTCAGAGTGAGACCTATTCTTGGGTATAGATGGTGTAGGCCCATATCCTTGGCAAGAAAAGTATACTTTTATATGCTGATGAGACTAAGCTGCACTTGGCAAGTTGTTTGATTTATATTTGTGTGCCTTTTTGTACTTTGTTTAGTAGCAGTGGTTTGATTTGAGACCATATACCTGATGGCCATCAGATTTTAGATTTGGATTATTGGTCAGCAGTGGACTGGATCCAATGATTGTAGTCTCACCCCACTACATGTCAAGTAAACAGTCACCTTTAGTGTAATATGAAATAGCTGTAAGCAAAATATTTGGAAGCTGTTTTATTATAACAGTTAACAGAGTAGCAAAACATCTTGCTGAACAGCATGGCTGCTGGCCACTTAGCATTTGACAAGATTGATGCTGCTTTTCTGTCTATCTTAAGTAAATGGTACATTTTCTGAAAGTCCTACAAAATAAATGTGAAAGCAAATGTCAAACCTGGCAATGAATATTCTGGCAGTTGAAATTAGTGCTGGAGTCAACTCTGCTTATTAGTACATAGAACATGTGTGCACTTGGTATGCGTGTTGCATTTTGCTCAGTAACAGTTCAGACTAATTAAATGAATCTAAGTAAGCAATCTTGCTTTTTCTTCTGTTTAAATTATTGCACATCTTAAATGCTGTGCCATATTGGGCATAGTGCAATGCAAACATTTAATGTGTAGGGGATGTAGAAAATATAAGGCTAACGATAATAACATCACTGAAAGCTGAAAGTAAAGACCATGAGAGGATGCATGTAAGTTTGTGCGTTACAGTGCACATGGTTTAGGAAAGAAATTAATACAGTTTAGATGACACAAGAGGAAGGAAGGGTGTATGTTGTAAGATTGATAGAAAGTGGTGGTTGTTTCTTTCGGCTTTTCCTGGTTAGGGATCGCCACAGCAGAACTCCGGTCCGCTAATGATTGGCAGTTGATTTTTACGTGCCGATTTGCCAGCCCTGATGCACAACCTTCAATGAAGGTATGCCCATTCACGCATGTCTCCACGCAGAAGACGCTCTGAGAATCGAACCGGACAGCGTCTTACTGTGAGACGACAATGCTACCGCAGCACCACCACCACCGCGGATCATTGATAGAAAGTGGTAAAACACAAAACCAAAAAGCCTCCAAAACCAAAACAAATCCAAGGCAGAAGGTCTTAAGCAGCAACTATTTTATTTGGTAAACCAATTAAAATCATAAGTAAATTACATATATATTAAGCACTTTTGTCCCTTATTGGAACTTCATCATTCATATATATGTGATTTTGTTTTGGTTTTAATTGGTTTACCAAATAAAATAGTTGCTGCTCGCGACCTTCTGCCTTGGATTTGTTAAGATTGATAGAAAAGTAGATGACAGGCATACCCCTGGGTACAGGGAAGCAGAAAAGTTAAGTAGTGGATGAGTGATAGCATATGTGAAGGAAGACATCAGGACATAATAGAAAGATAGAAAAGGAAAAACTAATAAGTCATAGTTAAGAATTGCCTATTAGCAAGGAGACTAGAGAGGGAATTGTAGTCTGAAAATACCAGAAAGTAAGATTATTTTAAATTGAAAGAAAGTATTAGAAGTTGGGCCAGTATTATCAGGAAGGCAACCTGCCCTGCTGTCTTTTAAACTACTTTTCTATGTCAAAATGGGTTTCATCTGCAGGAAAATATTCAGAGTTGTTTTATTTTTTTTTTTTTGGAACAAATGATACATATCCGATAGTTTTAACGCAGAACATTAAGATTTTGAGCTGCTAACGAGCTTCATTCAGTAATTTTTAGTCTGAGTTTCTCACTGTACGTTTGCTTGTGAGTCTTGGCAGTTCACTTAAACAGTGATCCCACATCTGCACTAAAAATTGTCTTCAACTAAGCAACTAGAATGCGTTTATGTGCCTGTCTATGTTTGTGTATGTGTTACACTTCCATCTAGCCATTTGCTATAGCATTTTACCTGGAAAGGGTTGTGGTGGCAGGAAGATGACCAAGGCAAACCAGACTTCCTTATCCCCCTGTAGCAATATCCAACTCAGATGCCAAACACTTTATGGCAGCTTAGACGTGTAATCTCTCCGTGTCCTGAGTCAGCCGTTTGAATTGTGCCTGGTGTAGTCAGTCCCAGTAGGAGAACTCTGGGGGCTTTCCCACTGGGTGCCCAAAACACCGTCTGTTTTTTTCTGAATCCAGGGTAACAGTGGCTGCAATGTAGAAACCTCTTAGATTGCCGAGTTCCTCACTTTGTCACAGGAAATTATCCCAATAACCCACCTCATTGCTGCCATTTGTATTGTATCCATGACCTCATCTTTTTAGTTTCTACCTTAACTCCATGACCATATACAAGGATGGGAGGATGTATTGACAGGTGAATTGAGATCTGCATCCTAGGACACATCTTCAGCTTCAGTACTGTGGTTTAGTATAATGTCTACAACAGTGCAGCAGTTACTCCCATCTGTTAGTCTCCTGTCACCCTCTTCATTCACTTTTCAGCAGAACTCCAAGATACAGAAACTCCTCTACTGTATGTAGCAACTGGGACAGAATCCTGACCGTGGATTTGGAAGTTCAGACTTTCATTCCAGCCTCTGCAGTCAGCAGCAGACCATTCAGATGTATGAAAGAGAATTTAATCACTTGAAACCAAGAAGACAATATTATTTGCAAATTCCTGCAGACCTTGTCCCCAGACTGGATACTTTCCAAACTTTCTCCATATTTTGATATCCTGTTTATGAATATCAAGAACAAGAAGGAAGACTACTGACACCCTTTGTGTATTTTTTTGTCCATCTTGAATATGCTTCATGAAACACCAAGAATACCGACACAACTCTTGCTGTATAAATACAAAGATTGACTGGCATGCAGCAGCAATCCATAGACCCCCATATTTGATATAGCACTTCCTACAAGACATTGTGTTGTATCTGAATCTGCAAAACGTGTGCAGATGGGATTGGCAGACTTCCATAACCCCTGAAGTATCTGTGCAGAAGCAGAGTTGATCCACTCTTCAATATCTGTGATGGAATCCACATTGCTGCTCTTGAATCAGAGGCTCATTTTTCAGAGGTCTTTTCACATACCTTGGTATGGACTTTCTCAGAGATGAAGAGTTTGAGTTGTCCCTGTTTTTAAAACTGGAAAACGGCCCAGTTTGCTATGCCTTCCATACAGTATTGAAAAGGTGCATTGGCTATAACACCACAGCCATGTCCATTGCTGTCACAATTTCTTGCCTGATGTCATCCACTTCTGCAGTCATAACCACTGCAAAGATTTTCAGTCAACACAGAGGTCTCATCTACAGAAATAGATCCTATCTCACTGGTTGGTTTTTGTACTGTCTACTCGGGAATGCATGTCCATTGGAATCAAGTCATTGTTTCTTTCATCTACTAAGTGTCCCCATTTTAGGGCAGAATTTCTTCAGCTTTACTGAGGACAGCCTGAGCAAGGTTTTGCCCACCCTGCCTGTTCTCCATATTTGCCTTAACATCTTTGCCATTTGAAAGTAATTTTACGTGGCCCTACCAAACTTGCCCACAGGCTGACCATCTATACAGCATCTGCTATAACTTTTGCCTTACTTCATTTTTCATATCATAGGAAGCTCCTAATACTGCTGCACAGAAGCCTTCTTTCTTTAACTTGATGGCTTTTTCTCACTGCAAATGTCCACCAGCAGGTCCTGGAATTGTCACTGTGACAAGGCACTTGACTAGTTTTTGTATACAACTTCCCTTTGCTTCAGTTATTAAGGACTTAAACATGTTCCACTCAGATTCTCTCTCTCTCTGACCTCTCATGGCATAAGGGATAAGTAATTACAGAGATGAGAGGTGAGCTTGAGGTGAGCTTATGCAACGCACAGACGTGTGATACAGATCTCCAGGGCACCCTGTTTTCATGCCTGGGTTTCCTGGGTGTGCCCTACATCATTCTTACCATCACAACCACTTCACCACCAAATGGTGATCAGTTGATTGCTTAGTTCCTCATGTGTTTTCAGAACATACAACCTCAGGTTTTGCAGAGGTGCCAAAAGGAAAGAAGCTCTACTACCAAATAATTTTGTGATCAGCTTTGTGCTTGAACTTAGTGTGTATGATGGACAGTACATGGGTAGCACAGAAGTCCAGTAACAACTCCACACTCAGATTTTGAACAAAAAGCCATTCTTCCCTTTTACACCTCTCTGGATGTCTCCATAATTCTCCACATGAACACTGAATACAATTGCAGAATCAGTAGTTGGTGCCCTGTCAAGAGCCACACCTGTGGTTTCCAAGAAGATCAAACACTCTGAGATGATGACAATCGACCAAGTTTTCCTTTCAAGAGTTCTCAGTCACATTTAGAGGATCCTTGTGTCCACTTAACTCCAACTCTAAAACATCCAGCAGGGTGTTGTAAATGTCCCCACATAAGGCCTCTCCTGAGTGTCAGTACTATAGTAAGAGATATTACCCCTTATATTGAATTCTAGTTATAGAACTAGTTCTATATATAGAGGTAAGAACAACTTTTCTGTATCCTTCCCAGTCTGTGAGCTGACATTTAAGTCACTTTGCCAGTTTTCACAGGCAGAGTCTAATCTGTTTAAATCTGTCCCTGTCCTGCATATCTCTCATTTGACATTGCACCCAAGTCCCCCACCCATCACTTGCAGCTGGTGTGTCCATGTGGAAGTTTGTCATCCTTTTCTGGTAGAGCCCCGTCTTGCTCCAGAAGTGGGTCCTGGTATCCCTGCTTCAAGCAAGGTTCTCTGATTCTTTAACTGAACTGTCATGGGGTTAATCTCTGGGATTGCTTTTTTGTCACACACCCCCCCCGACCAGTCTGTCAAGGGTTATCCTACCTAGAGTCCAAAGCTCAAGACAACATAGCTGTTAAGACTCAGAGGGGCACACAAGCCTGTATATATGGTTATGTCTGCATTTGTCTATAAATGTTGTCGGGTTACAGTTTAGATAAATGCAGCTCAGTCCTACTGTTTTTCAAAATTCATATGCAGCCACCCACAGATGCTGAAGTATCTCTGTCCTATGAAGTACATGTATGGGATTTCTTTTGTTGGTTTTGCTTCCTGTTAGTCAATTCCTTTTTCAAAAGGTTTATTAAAAGCCATCTGCTGTTCGGTTTACCTCCTGGAAATTTTCCATTTTTTTGTGATGGGCAATCTGTTTGCATTTGACTGGTGGGTAAAACATATTTAAAGTTTTGCATTGAGCTATTGCTTCTCCTGTAGCTATTGCATGGCTTTCTGAGACAGTGAGCCAAAAATGAAGAGCCGCCTCATTTGGGCGCATTCAGGAACCTGACTTTTTAGGTTGGTTTCATTGGACATTTTTCAAAAGCAAACTTCACGTTACTTAAGACCTAGGTTGAAAATTTCAAAGCCCCTATGCTAAAGGATAACGCTGTCCAAGCTGCAAAATCCTTTACTAATGCATTCTACGGGCACCTGCAAGAATGCATGGATCGTGCTATTCCAAGCAAAACCAAGGCTCACTCTTCCAAGAAAAGGAAACCAGTCTGGCGGACTCCTGCCATAAACAAGCTATACAGTAGAAGGAGGAAACTAGTACAGTAAAGAGTAAAATCCCAAGAAGGGAAGACATCCCTGATCAGTATCAGGAAGAAACTACGATCCCTCATAAAATCATCCAAGGTGCGAGCTTCGAAAGAAATTGCCAAGGACTTCAAAGATAACCACAAAGCTATGTCAAGAATCTAAGTGGCAATGTTCAGATCTGCTCAGAGTTCAGCGCAAACTTCACCCCCCTCATACCCCCAAAAGGACCCATAACCTTACCAGAAGAATGTAGAGCTCCTGAAATCAGACACTTAAGTTAAAACAGCCCTCTCCAAAGCCAAAAATACAGCATCAATGGGACCAGACTGTGTCCCATGCTTTGTCATACACGAGCTCAAAGACAAACTAACCCCTCACCTAAGCACACTGTTCAAATTCCGCCTCTTCACAGGCTAAGTACCCATAGAGTGGCATACAGCGATGGTTATTTTGCTCCACAAAGGTGGAGCCACAACAGACCCCGGGAACTATTGCCCTATAAGCCTGACTAGCTTGGTCTGCAAGGCTATGGAGGCATCATCATGGAACTCATTAACAGAGACATTGGGAGTCTCCAAACACTGGACCCTACCCAGTTCGGTCACAAGATGGGTTGCCAACTGGCTCACGGACAGAACCCATATGGTGAGAGTTGCGGGAGCTAGGTCCGACTCTAAACCGGTTACATGTGGCGTTCCCCAGGGCTCAGTCCTAGGACCCCTTGTTTGGCATATACTTCTCAGAGGTACAGGCAAGCACAGGAGGACTATGGCTGACCAAGTTCGCAGACGACTGCAAACTAGGGGCTATAATTGACTCTCCGGCTGACACTGACATCCTCCAAAAGGGTCTCACTGAGACAGATACCTAGTGTCAAATTCATGGCCTCAAGCTAAATGTCAAAAGTGCATAGTCATCCCCTTTGGAAAAAAACAAAGTACCCGCAAACTACCTTATAGGTGGTAGTCCCCCTAGATACGGAAGATGTAATAAGGGATCTGGGGACCCAAATAGGTATTAATCTCTCCTTTGATAGTCACATTGCCAAGTAGTAAGAAAATCTTTCTACGTGGCCCACCTAATCACAAAAGGGTTCGCATCCAGATCAAAAGAGGTCATTGTGCCCCTCCTACTCATCACACCCATCATAAAGTACAACGCCCCATTTGGGATGTACCTTACAAGACACCTGCAACAGCTGGAAAGACCACAGAAGTACCTCACCAAGAGGATCACTGGCCTCAAACAGATGCCCTATGCAGATCGACTGAAGAAACTCCAGCTGTACTCTTGCATACCGTCTACTCAGAGGTGAGCTCTGCCTGACATACAAGGCCATGTCCAACCCAGAATTGATGGACATGCTCCACCTAAAGAAAACCTTATCCCCTCGAGCCACATGCTCTAGGGATCTAAACCTCACCACAGTAATAACTAGGACTTGCTGGATGGATAGATTCCTGTCCCAGAGACTTCCCATGCTTTGGAACAAGATTCCAGTCTACATTAGGCAGAGCTCCTCTCTTACCCTCTTCAAGAGAAACCTTGACAAGTGGATGGGAAACGAAGTTTACCCCGGGGATCACTTCAGTGGCTCTGCTGGACAGAGGCACAGGGAACTAATCTAAGGGGGCGGCGAAAGCCAACACATTCTGGCTAGGCTTATAAATGCCTTCGGGCAGATAGGTTCATAGGTAGGTACTAGACTATGTGCCTCCTAATGATAGTATAGGAAAAAACGCTCTAAAATTGCCAGTGGTAGCATCATATTCACATTTATCCAAGTATGCTCAACCCTTCTCTGTAGTCTGTACCAGTTCTAAAATATTTTCTCTTAAAATGGCATCTGCAATCTCGTTGGTCTCAAACCTAAATCCGCTTGAGATTTTCAGTCTGGTACTGTGCCATATGGGCCTAGTACTTTAAAAATCTGACCTCTAGTGTAATGTATTTATGGATTTTTTTTTCCGTCAGAGTGATAACCTTGCTTTTTTTTCTGTTCCAATAATGTTCTTTGTGCATGGGTGATGCCTGACCCTTATAAGAGATTATTCCAGTTGTAGCTGTGTCAGCCACTGAGCTCCGTGGAGGTGTTTGTGCTTCTCAGGCACTTAAAGCTTTTTAAGGGCAGTTAGATTGGCATCTTGTCCTTGTCTCGCGTTGAAGAAAATACTATGGAGGGAATCTGAAACATGGAATAGCTAGAGGTATGGTGGGGTCCAGCTGTAAAAGCTTTTCTTATCTCTGTTTTGGTGACGGATGACAAAGTGGTTGTTCATGGAGTTGATTATTTCACCAAATGGCATGCCCTCTGGAGAACTCAGATGAAGTACTGTTGTTGTCATTGTTCAGATTGTAACCCATAAAGTAAGATTGCATTATCAGGGCGTACAAGATCATACTTGTCTGGCTGGCTCTGTGGCGTACTAAGATGGAGCCATTACTGCCAACTCTGAAAGACTATGGGGAGAGGTTGAAGAAGCATGGCCTGCTCACACCTCCAGGGGGTCAGGAGGGCAGTACACAATGGGGGGCACACAGAGTTGGTATGTCCTCTGTATTGGAGACTGGGGAAATGTCACTTGTGCTTCCTGGTGGCCGGTGGCTGCATAAAGGCAAAGTGAGGAGACAGCCTGTGTAGTTGGCCCTTTGCAGGACTTGGTTAGGTGTGTGCTAAGGGTTAGATCTAGTAAGAAAAAGCTGAACCATCCTTGATGTCTGCATGAGTAATGGCCTTTCTTGATAGACACTTACCCCAGTGATGGGGAAAGAATGGATCAGTTGGTTGGAGTGGGCCTGATGATCATTGTGAGTGAAAAACAGTCTCGCATTCTGTTTCATACTCCTCTTCTGATGAGGGAGTGTATATTGCTTTCTTTTCTTTGGTCCTGTTTTGTTAAAAGTAGGTGAGTCTGGCCTACCTAAAACTGGATTAAGGCTTTTCTACTAAATAATACTTCTGTGCTATACTGTAATGAGGAGGTGCACATGCCTAAAATGTCAGGTTCCTGAATGCTCCCCAGTGATAAGGGGTTCTTTTTGGCTCACAATCTCAAAAGGTGTGCAATAGCTACTGGAAAAAAAAAAACAATAGCTCGGTGCAGAACTTTAAAATGCAGGTGCCTCTTTCATCTGGGAAACCTGTGTCAAACTCTCGGACATGAGCACCTGATTTCTGGGTTTAGATGTCTCCCTAAAAGTAAAGGTCAATGCTGGTTGATGTATCTGCCCAACTGATCAGTCCCTGGTGTTCGCACAAAGATTTGTGGAAACCCAAGTTTGGAAGTGACTTGGAGAAATATCTGTGATCTCTGAAGAAAGATTTTCTCTTGCCCATCATTGAAAGGAAATGCTCTTAATTTTTTTTTCAACTTTAGTCCGAATCTGTAATGACTTTTCACTGCATGTGACTTGAGGGGAAAAAAAAAAAAAAAAAACCTCCTCTTCCTTGATGTAATATGATTAGTGGGAACACATAAAATCTAGATGTTTGTCAAAGTTCAGTAAACACACAGTGGTTATGTGTAATGACAGTGAGGTGTTTGATCAGAAAGCACTTCATCGAATGTGTACCACATGGTATGCAGTTCCCTGACCTATCTCATAAAATACATACTTTTTTTTTTCCATCTTTCCCACACACAGCACAGGGACTTGGTTTCATTTGCCTGGGTAAATACTTCCTCTTTAATATGTATATAAAATTAACCAGTGGGTTTTTGTTGTCTTACCGTCTGTCTCCAGCATATAAATGTTGTGCTATTGTGCAATCTCTGTCATAGTAGTATTTCTGCCACTGCTGATTTTTCCCTAGCGTTTCCTTTACTTGTATAATCAGTAATGTAAGTGAAGTAAGTAATTTGTTTTTCAACCTTTTGCATGTTCTGTTTTAGAGCTAATGAGAGATTTATGTCCTTTCAGTGGAAAACTGGAGTGTTCTGAAATGGGCAAGTGCAGTCTACATTTTTCAGTCTTTGTATCTGACCACTTTTCCAATAGATCAGTTGCTGGCAGTGTCATGTAAATGTTGATATGTTTGAATTTTCACTGATCCGCATAGCTTTTGAATTTCCAGCTCTTGTATTGTAAATCCTTGCCAAATATGATAACGTCTGATATCCTGTCTTGAAAATATGGACTTTACTGCTCCATTCAGAACTAAACTTGTGCCTTTTTGTTTTGTGAACTGGTGCTTGGTATGTTGGCATCTTTTCCTGTTGATTGTTGCGTTGTATGTTTTAGATGCCACAGCTGCATACCTGTTCCGAGTCAAAATTCTTGGTAAATATATTGCAGCGGTTAATGCTGTCACCTCACAGCAAGAGGTTCTCCGGTTCGATTCTCGGCTGGGGTGCCTTCTGTGTGGAGTTTGCATGTTCTCCCTGTGTTTGCATGGGTTTCCTCCGGGTACTCCGGTTTCCTCCCACATTCTAAAGACATGCTTCTGGAGCATTTCTCCCCGGGCCTCCGCTGAAAACAGGATCTGTGGAACCTAGTCGGACTTTCCCGGTCAAGAAATGTTAAATAAATAAATAAATAAAAATAAAATTGACATTTTGTTTGAACTGCACTCTTACCAGATGGTGTTTCTAGCCTGTCAAGCTTTTGTTTCTTCATTTTTTTGGGAACTTTAATCAGTTGTAAATATTAAATATTGGACACAAGTTATTTTTCATTGAAGGAAAACTGAAGCTGGATTACTATCCTTTCTGATTTTTACCAGACCATGTTCTTATTGCATCATCTTTCAGTAACTTCATTTGAAAAGTCATTGTGTGTCTCCGGAGCATTTGGTATTTATTGGTAACTTTAATATTATACTGAAAATTCTAATCCTCTTAAATCTTCATGCATCTCTAGTAAACATGGTCTACAGATACCTTAAGCCCCTACTTGAAGACATACCCTTGTATGCACCCCCACCCTGTGCAGACATCCTACTTTCCTGGATCATCTCAATCTGCAAAGACTTTTTCATTACACCACACCTCCTCTTCGTGTTTATAACCTTTGCTTAACTCAAAACACAACGCCAGACAAACAGAAAACTACTCTTGTGAAATCTCTTTCCCCAAACGGCCTCAACCAGACAATGTCTTCCACTTTCCTCCTATCCCCATCCTCCTTGCACTTGGCAAAGAATCTTTGAAAAACTAACCTACACCCAGTTGTGCACTTACATCCAGTAACATTTTCATCCAACAGTACTACTGCCTCGCTCTTAAACATGGATTCTGAGCTGGCTAGAGCACATAGACAGCACCGTGGTCACTTACAAATGAGATCCTTCTCAACGTGAGTAAAGAAACTTTTCAGGAGCTGGCTTCATTGATCTTGCCAAAGCTTTTGATCCTATTGATCACCTCCATCATCTTCACTCCCAAGAAATTGGAGTAGCTCCAACACCATCACCTAGTTCCAAAATTTCTTTACAAGTAGGGATGAGCCAATTTTGGCTCTGAAATACCTATCACCTTCAGCAGCCCTAAGCAAGAGTGTCCCAAGGCTCTGTTCTTAAACTACTGTTTTTTTATCTTTATTAACAAACTACCCTCTGACCTCCCTAAGCCTCTTGCTACTCTTTATGCTGATGCCGCGGTTATTCTCCATTCCAGTCCCTCCCATTCACCTATTCAACCCAGCGTGTCTGCCCTCCAGTCCCTTAATTTTTGGCTAAACACCCATAAGCTACTCTTAAATCCCTCCAAAGCAAAAAGTATGATATTTGGAACCTGTCAAAATGTGAAAAACCTCTCAAAAAATCTCAGTATCACAGACCTCAGTGGTACCTTGATAAAAATAACAAAGTCCTTTACTTAGATTTATGGCTGCAACAGTCACTTAACCTCCATAACCATGTTGACAACACCAGGAAAAAGATCAACTCTGTTTTATTCTGGTCATGGTAAATATCTTCCTTTTTCTCCAGACCAGCAAGAGCTGCAGCAGGCAGAAGAATTATCCTACTTGAATTGAATAAGAGTTCTCCATCATAACAAGCAGCCTCTTAAAAAAATAAATAAATAGAAAACACTAATACACTGTACAGTTCATTCTTTTCAATCTCCCCCTCTGGAAAACCACTTTACCATCCTCTCCAAAACCAGATGGCTCCCAGTCACTTATAAAGTTGGGCTACTTCCATGGTCTCTTCTTTTCAAAATACTTCAAGTGCATTTGTGCCTGTTGCTGCAAAGCTCTATAATAACAACACCCCCATGCAACCTCTACAACTTCTTTCAGTTGACTCCCTCAGTCCATACTTCCCAAACCAAACAGCAGTGTACTGACCACTTCTTCCTCATTCTCGCACCCAAACTCTGGCAATCCCCCCACGCCTAAAAGAAATCTTTTGTTTCCCTAGTTTGTACATAACTCAGACACCTCCATCACAAATCTGACTTCAATTTTGGTTTGGACATAAAAAAAGACAGAGTTGTGTATCATTGTTGGCTTACTACAATGTGCTCTTTAAGTTTCTAACAATTGTCGTAGATGCTGGCTTAAAATACAGTGGTGTGTTGTTCTTCAGACCTCATAAATGTCTCCCCTCATTCAGACTTCAATCTGCAATTTAACTGGTAATTTTTTTCCTAAGTAAATTCAGTATTCTTTTTGGTGATTTTTTAATGCTTCGTCAACCAAAACTGTAAATATCTTGAGTTGAATTTACATGCTTTTTTCACAAATGGTGAAGGAAAATACTAGGGGTGGTGATATTTTGAATTGTGTGAGTAAATGACAAATTGAACACATTTTATATTGAGATAAAGCCTTATTTGGAGAGATCTGATTATGTGTGTATACATTTGTGATTTCTTCCAACACCCATTAAATTAGCAACTCTGGAGAGGTTTATTTGAGCTTTCTTCCAACACCCATATGCATAATTCTGAGAAGGTTATTAGGAGGTTCTACCACTGTAATGTTGAAATCAGTTTTGAAATAAAGTCATGGAGTTTGGAATTTTGTGCCTTTTCTTTGACTTTGTGCAGGAGAACTAGATTAAGCCATATGACTTTTGACAACTTCAGACAACACTTTGTGCCTGTTAGTAACACTGCTAGGGTTTCCAGTAACTCTCCACAATAGTGGAACAGTAGGATTTCCCATTTTAAGTGTAGGAAGAAAAAGATTATGGAGATCCTTTAAGTTTCGCCCTAATTAGGAAAATAGGAAAAGTACAATAGAGTTTAACCAATTTTGAGGATAGCCCTTTTTTTAATGTGATCTGAGTATGAAGTGAAATTGGCTATAAATGCTATTGACAGTCATAAAGCAAGATGAAACATCTGGAGTCTCCCATAAAATGAGTGACAGCTTCATTACTGATCTAAGGATCTAGTAAATATTTTTGTTGAAGGGTTCTTTGAATTGTATGTGAATAAATCTATTTCAGATCCAGTTATCCTCAGTGGAACTTGCCCAAAATAAGGGATGTTGATGTAAGAACATTATTAAACAAAATGTCTAACTCTGCAGCTTCCCTAGATGGTCTGAACATTTTTCCCAGCTGGGAAATGGGAATAGCATGGGCATTATTGCCATGCTTAATCTACTTGTAGAGGTCTCTAATAGAAGACTTTGTACCATCTGCTGGAAAGAGGCCGTAGTGAACCCTGTACATAGTCATCTTAGTCTGTCTCATGTACAGACCAGTTAGCCTTACACTGTATACTTGGGACATGTTTTGAATACTTGGGAAATGTTTTGAACAGCCTATCTGTTTGTCATTCAAATCTATGTTTGATTTTTAGCTCTGACCTTTAGCAACTTGGCTTTCTACCTAGATGTTCATAGGTTGGTACTAGGCTATCGGCCCTAGGGCCTATGCAAGCCTAGCCATAACAATTCCGTGGATATTTCTTGCCACAATATTTACTTCTCTGGACCCCTGTCTAGCAGGGCGACTGACATGATCCCCGGGGTGAATTTCCTGTCTCCCATCCAATAATCAAGGTTCCTTTTGAAGACGGCCAATGAGGCGATCTGCTTGACATGTATGGGCAGTTTATTCCAGAGTATGGGGAGTCTCTGGGTCAGGAACCAATCCTTCCAGCATGTTTTGTTCATTGTGATGACATTTAGATCCCTGGAGCGTGTGGCTCTGAGGGATTGGGATTTCTTTAAGTGGAGCATGTCCAACAGCTCAGGGTTTGACATGGCCTTGTATGCTAAGCAGAGATCGCCTCTTAGTAGACAATATGCCACAGAGTATAGCTGGGGTTTTTTTAGACGGTCAGCATATGGCATCTGCTTTAGGCCTCTGATTCTTTTAGTGAGGTATTTCCGTGGCCTTTCCAGCTGTTGCAGATGTCTTGTGAGGTACATACCAAACTGGGCATTATACTCTATAATGGGTCTAATGAGGGATGAGTACAGTGGGACAATGACCTCCTTTTTTCTGGATGAAAAGCCCTTAGTGATGAGGTGTGCCACATAGAAGGATTTCCTGACTTGTGGCGATGTGGTTATCGAAAGTGAGACCACTGTCCACCTGTGTCCCCAAGTCTCTCATCACACATTTGATGTTTAGTGTCCTGCCACCTATGTGGTAATTCATGGGCACATGTTTTTTTTCCAAAGGGGATAACTATACATTTCTTGGCATTAAGCTTGAGCCCATGGCTGTGGCACCAGGCATCTGTTTCTGTAAGGCCCTTTTGTAGAATATCCACATCATTTAGGGATTCAGTAATGGCTCCCAGTTTGCAGCCATCTGCGAACTTTGTTAGCCAGAGTCACTTAGTGTTGGCTTGTACTTCAGAGAAGTAGATGCCAAACAAGAGTGGTCCCAGGACTGAACCCTGCGGTACTCCACTTGTCTGGAGCTGGATTTGGAGTCAGCTACATTTACAGTCTGGGTTCTGTCAGTAAGCCAGTTGGCAACCCATCGGATGACGTAAGGATTTTTGCCCAGCTTAGTAAGTTTATCTATGATTCCAGAGTGGGGGATGGTGTTGAAGGCCTTGGTGAGGTCCAGATAGGCTGTGTGGACCGCCTTAACCTCGTCCACAGCTCTGGAGACTGATTCGAAGAAGTCAGTCAGATTCAGGAGACCAGATCGGCCCTTCACAAACCCAAACTGGGTGAGGTCCAGTGTTTTGAAGGTTGTCAGTGTCTTTGTTTATAAATTCCATGATAATGCATTCCATGCCCTTGCAGATCAGGCTTGTCAGACTGATGGGACGGTAGTTCCCGGGATCCAAGGCAGATCCTCCCTTGTGGATCGGGATAACTGTAGCTGTGCGCCATTCAGTGGGCACGAAGCCTGAGGTGAGGCTATGATTAAACATGACACTTAGGTGAGGTGCCAGTTCATTTTGTAGTTCCTGTAGTACACAGCCTGCGATGTCATCTGGTCCCATGGATGCTGTATTCTTAGCTTTGGAGACTGTGGTTTCTACCTGTGTGGCCGTGATTATCGGAATTTGACAATCTTTTGGTATTGAGATGGGCCCTTTAGGGGGTGGGGGGGGTGAAGTTGGAACTAAATCGATCTGATAGGATATTGGCAATATCCTTGGGATCAGTATATTTAATGCCATTCTGTTGTAGCTCAGAGCAGATCTGAGCATTGCCATTTAGATTCTTGACATAACTATAGAATGCCTTGTGGTTGTCTTTGGAATCTTTGGCAATTTTATTTTCGTAACTAGCTTTTGAAGATTTTATGAGTGATCTTAGCTTCTTACTGAGGCTGGTGAAGGAGTTTTTTGCATCCTGGGATTTTCCTCTTTTCTGCAACAGTTTCTTCCTTCTGTTGTATAGTTTGTTTATTGCAGGGGACCACCAGATTGGCTTCCTTTTTTTGGAGAAGAGCATCTTGGTTCTATTTGGGATGGCACGATTCATGCACGAGTGGATGTGCTCGTACAGAGCCTTAGTGTAGGATTCTGCAGTCGAACTTCCAGATCCCTTCTGCATGGGTGTTGTGAAGTTTGTCACTTCTGACTTCAGTAGCATGAAGTTGGGTTTGGAGAAGTTTTTTAAGGAAGTTTCCTTACTGGGGGGTGGGGGTGGGATGTGGATGTCAAGGGTGATTTGCTTATGGTCAGACTTGACCAATGAGGGCGTGACCACTGGTGTGGAGCATCTGTCTCCCATGTTGGTAATGACCAGGTCTAGGATGTTGGAGGCCCTGGTGGACAATGGATTAGTTGATACAGGGCGTTGGAATTTATGAATTCCAAGAACCTTTGGGAAAAGGAGTTGGTACCCGAGTAGTTTTCCCTGTTAATGGCAGGGTAGTTGAAATCACCCAGTATTAGGATGTTTGTTTGGTTATATCTTAATATTTTCCAGTATGTTTAGAAATGTGTAGTGAGAATCTTGGGACATGGTGGGGGATCTGTAGCAAGCTACAGTTTGGATTGCAGTCTTACCTAGTGTTAGTTGCACCTGGAGAATTTCAGATGCATTGTGTTGGGCAACTAGCCTGGAGGTGTGAATATTCTTGGTGAATATGGATACTCCTCCACCTTTAGTGTTTTGGTCTTGGTTTTGTGGCCAAAAAGTATGGTAAGAATTGTAGCCTGGTATTGCAGGGGTGCTCTCTGGAGCCTTGAACCAGGTACTGCACAGATATCAATGTTCTCCATTTTTAGGAGTGCCTCGAGAGATTGCATTTTGAGGTTTAGACTTCTAGCATTGAGTAACATTACCTTCAGGTTTTGCATGTTTGTATCTGTTACGGTGGTGGTTTTATCCTTTGAACCTTTCCTAAAAAAGGCACTATAGGGGTGGCAAGAGCTTTAGCCAGTAAGCTGAATCCCAGGGGTGACAGCTGCAGACTATCTCTGGCAAAGCATCTTGGTTTGTCGATCATGTCTTCCCAGGCAGACAAATACTGGATCCCCTTTGAATGACACCAGAAGCTTAGCCAATTGTTGAAGTCAATCATTTTGTCCTTATACTGTGGTATCATTCTTGGCGAAGGCAGGGTGCTACTTAGGGCTAGGATCATACCTGCCTGGGTCATATGATCCAAGAGCTCTTCCATGTCTCTCTTCATGTAGTCCAGGCAGGTAAGTCTCAAGTCATTCACTCCAGCATGGACAATGACAGTGTCGTATTTGTACTTGTTGTGGAGTGACTTGAGTGCATGCATTATGTGGCGGATCCTGGCACCCGACAGGCAGCTGACTGTAATTTTCTCCTTGTTCAGCCTGATGAGTGGGACACCAGTGTGCCTGACTATAGAGTCACCTATGACTAAAGTGTTGGGTACATTGTCTTGCCTTAGGGGCTGTTGTTCGGTGGCACACTGGTGTTGTCAGCTATGTCTCACTTTGGTTGTGACTGGTGTTTGTTTGCGTTTTGGCTTCGGAGGTCCTTGTTGCTTGGGCAGGTTAATGTTAAGGGCCTCCACATATGTGGGTTTAATGTTTCTATGTGTGGGTGTTGATGGCGTGGGTTTTGAAGGGCTATGAGTTGCTTGAGGTGTAATGCAGGTGTTAACCTTCTCCTCTTGACTGTCTAGCACAATCCTGGCCGGAGAGAGCTTTGCTTCCAGTTTGGCTATGTAAGTGCTTCTCTCGCAGGTTGTAGTGTTGGGGGGTAGGAGGAGAGGATGTTCTGTGTACATGAGGCAGCCGCTGCATTGCCCCTGTATGCCCAGATTCACCAGGTGGGCAGGAGAAATCACCAGAAGCTGACCCTTAGACATGCCTGTTTAGGTGCTTTTTTGTAAAGTTTAAGAGCTGTTTTCCCTTACATTTGCAAGGTACTTTGCAATTATAGGCTGTTTAGTGCCTATGATTAATTTCTCCTTATTGACCAGGAGAGCTAAGTGCTTTTATCAGCTTCACGCTTCCTAGTGCTTTCCCGCAGGTTCTAGAGCAATTGCTAGTCACAGGGGTTCAGATTTTAGTGCTACTACTGAGAAACCAGCTAGTTCTAAGGGAAAATTTGAAGAGCAGACTTTCTGGCACCTGGAATAGTTTAACTGTAGCCTCGCAGTGCTGGATGATGTGAAAAATGTGCAAACACACATTTTTAAGCCAGAAAGTTGAAAGGTATAGAAATCGGCCCAAAAAGGCTAATAAAATTACAATTTCAGAGCTGGAAAACACTCCTCTAGTGTTAGGCAGTACAATGCTCACCACTACCATTGGTAAGCAGTAGGACTTCCCTCTACCACAGCAAGATCAGGATAGCTCTGAACACAGAAAATAAACTCCTGAGACAAGCAAAGCCTGGGATATGGACTGGCTAGGAAAGGTGGGAAACGAGCAGACAAGATAGCATTTTTTTTGTTGAAACAGGCTAAACAATGCAATCATACAGTAAATAAACACAGAAAAGGCTAACACACTTGCGTATGTAGTCCTAAACAGTAAATGCAATTAAAACTCTACAAAATTAGCAATTTAAAACTTTTCAAATGTAGCAAGGCAAGTGCACAACTGAAAAATGATTTGAGGCAGTAACACAGCAGAATAAGAAGCTAGTCTACATATACAGAGAAGTCTATATATACAGAAAAGCAGCTAAAACACACAAACACTTCAGATGCAGTGCAACCTGGAGCACTTGAGTTGTAGCAATATTAAGGCAATTACAGTTATAATAAATGCTCTAAAATATACTCTATATTTCCAAAATGTTTGAGAAGCACAGTCAGAAAACAAGGAGATTCAGGCAAAAAAAATTTTTTTTTTTTCTTGAAAGGGAAAACGGAGAAACAGAAGGCCTTATCAAATGTTCTCTCTGTCTCTAATAGAATTAGTTTTTATGAGAATAATATAAATTCCATTAACTTGGGTTTGGCTGGATATGCCATATACTTGGATTTTGCAAGAGGATTCTATTCAGTCTCGCATGCAGTTTTAATTGACATCATGTAAGACCAAAATAAACTCATATGTAATTAGATGGGTTACAAACTGGTTGCTGAATTGAAGTATCAAATTAGAATTTGAAATTTCTATTCAAACTATGAGACTGTTGGTAAAGGTATTACTCAATGATCTGTTTTGGGTCCCTTTACACTGTGGCTTGTTAATGTTGGATGGCCCAGTATCAGAAAATGTGTGGTTCAACAAATTTACTGACGATATTAAGATAGGTTGCCTAATCTCTGGCACTAAGGATCATCATTATGTTAGTAGTTTAGGCAGATTAACTTCATGGGTAAGAACAAGGGCATGAGATTTAACAACACTGTGTGTGGTTATTCACTATGGATCATATAAACTCTGGTATCAATAAGTACTGGGTAGCTTTATCCTCAAATCCTCCAGCATGATCAAGGACTTTGGTATACCAGTGGACTGTACATTGAATTTTGATGGGTAAATTAAGCTAATAATTAGAAAATGCTATTGGCTTATTAAAAACTTAACTCCGTTTTTTCCCCAGTAGTTTGAAGATATGCAACTGACTGGATAATAGGATCTTAATATCTTGTAGGTACCTGTTGTCTGAGGATATGCAGCAAATATTAATGGAGGCAGGAAAGCCTACTATTAGAAAATCATAATGTAGCAAATGAAAAGGTTTTCTAGTTGGTACCAACAACACAATCTTAATCTCTTTTAGGTACCTGTTTTCTGAGGATGTGCAGGAAAGCCTACTACTAGAAAATCATAATGTAGCAAATGAAAAAGGTTTTCTAGTTGGTACCAACAAAAGAAACCGGCACCACCCATGGCTAATATTTCTGTTTTACAATATTTGTGAGTTACTATCCTATGGCCTGTTACTCTTCTATCAAGGTTCATTTGTTGTCCATTTCAATGTGCCTGCCCATGGAATCCTCCTGTTTCAGTGCAGAGTATTGTGGAAAATGTTAATCTTACTTTTCTTCTAGCAAAGCTAGCAGTTGCTCCATTTGAACCATCTCATCTGGCTGACTTGACGTACTTGACATGCAATACAGTTTTGACGATTGCTCTATCCTCTGCAAGAATATATGCGTTATAAGCTCTTGTGTTGGATTAACTTAATCTCATTTTCCACAGAGACAAGGTTTCTTAGGGAACCAATCCTTTTATTTGGGAACCAGAAGGACAACCAGAAAACTCCAACAACAAAACGATCCACCACAACAGCAGAAAGGTCAAAACGAGTTTACTATACAAAACTTCAGGTTGAAATTATTCAGGTTAAGTGCTTTCTTACTTCTGACTTCTTCAGAACAACTTGAAACAAAACCCCAGCCCTTTTATATATGTTAAACAATCAAATTATCACATCAATCAAAATAGACAATTTAATATGCAGAATATAGTTTAGTTGTGAAAGCAAACTTACCATAATAACAGATGTTTGAATGATCACTGCTACAGTAGCCCCCTCCCTCCATAAATCGTGTGTGTGTTTTTTTTGCATAGGTGTGGATATGTATTTGTTCTTTTCCCAGCAATATCCTCTCGGGGCTTAGCCACTCACTATCAGTTGGCAAAACTCAGAAGAGTCTGACACCCAAACCTGACCTGTTAGCTCAGCTTACGGGAACTAATGGTTTAGGAGCATGGAAGGTGCCCTGAAGCTTTGGGAACTGTTAGGCTGTTATGTCCTATTTAAGGTATGTAACCCATATAAGTAAGGCTGTTGCAGCAGTGATCATTCATGTTATAGTTAAGTCTACTTTCACAACTTTCTTTGCTGATTGGGGGGGGGGGGGTTACAGAACTTTTCTGCCCTTAGTAAGTCAATACAGACGTTTTCAGGTGAAAATTGTTGTGAATCTAGTTTTAATTTTGGTTTAAGAAGCAGCTGTTCTTTGCTGATTCTGGATTGGAGGGGTCTACATAACAAGATGTGTTACAGGTGGATATGCCACACAACACCTGCTCCTCCTGTCATGTCAGCCTTTGAGGATGTTTTTGACTTATCCTGCAGTAGTAATGATGGTCTTCAGTCTCTAAAAAGGCAGATAAACTTCATAAAGGTCCTAAGTCTAACAAATATTTTCCTCCTCTCCGGTCTGATCCAGCAGCTATTTCTATTTCTTCTCCAGCTGCTAACACATCTTTGGTCAATGTTAAGGATAGTGAAGTTTTTGACAGGTTTAGGACGATTTTCCTTTTCTTATACTTTAGCCTTCAGAATTTAACTACCTGGCTCATATGAGAAGCTTTGCTACCACTTTGACTTTGGAAAGTAGGTCCTTTCTGAATCCTGTTACTACTGCTCTTTCACAAGTGTCTAAGCATTCTGTAAAGAGTGTTCATGATTGTGCTGATTCTGTGTCCAGGACTATAACATATGCTATTGCTTCTCTGATGAGACATTTTACCAGGTAAGCAGTCAAACCTTTTCAGAAGATGTTAAATCGGAGACTTGATTCTCCTTTGGATAGCTATATTTTGTCCTTCTGCTACTTGGGTACTCAAAACAGTTTGATAAAGGAGGCAGATTGATTCAGAGGGGTTACTTAGAGTTTTTCAGCCATCTTTTCCTAAAGCTGCCAAAACTGCTGGTTCCTTCCCCAAAGGTAAGGCAAAATAAGCAATCCTAACAAGCTTCTGGCAAGTATGAGAGATCTAATAAAAAGCAGGAATCCTTTCAAAAAAGTGATAGGCCTTCACTTCAGAATGATATTCCAAACGTCTCTGCCGCTTCTTTAAATCTGCCCCAGAAACTGGTTGTCAATCTTCTCTTCTGGCAGCAGAAAAATAGGTTGTGAGACTAGTCCAGGAGAGCTGGAGATGGCGCTGTGAAAACCTTCCTCCTTTTTCTGGGTATTCTCCTCCTCCTCCACACCAGACAAAGCTGTTTCCTCCTGGTTTTAAATCATATGCTTTCCACAGGGGTTACAGAATCAGTGACCCAAACTCAGATGAGAAAAGAATATTATGTTTCTTGGAGAGCCATTCTCAGCCTGTTCTTTCTCATCTTGTTTGTTGAAAGTGCTGAAGTTCAAGATGTTAACCTTACAAGGTCTGTTATCTCTCATTCCTAACTCTAGACTTGAAAAAGGATTGTCATCACATTCCCATTTGTACAGAATTTGGATGTTCCCTCATGTTTTCTGTGTCCCAGTCACATTATCAGTTATCTTTGTTAACCTTTGGGTTATCTACAACTCCAAGGGTGTTTACAGTGTAGCTAGCTCCAAGGATGGATCATTGCAGACTGCAGGGCATTCACATAAGCCCTTATTTATAGGGCTTGCTAATTTTTGCGGAGTCTTTTTACCCAATGTCTGGAGAACATATATGGGTTACAAATCTTTCTCAGACATGGTTTTCACATCAGCGGTCAAAAATCCTCCTTAATTCCTTCTCGTGAGTTTTTTTCTAGGATACATTGTAGACTTCCCTGCAAAAGGCAGTCTTAACCCAGGAGAAAGTGAACTTGTGTCTGGAAATTTTTCTGAGTTTTTCGAGTCAGTCTGAAACTTCAGCTGTATCTCAGGATTTTAGAGTTTGTGGCATACAGGATTCTCATACCAGACTACACATGAGAAGAGAGGTTTACAGTGCAGTGGTTAGTATTGTCGCCTCACAGCAAGTGGTTCAATTCTCTGCTGGATATCTTCTGTGCGGAGTTTGCACGTCTTGCCTGCATTCATGTAGGTTTCCTCTGAGTGCTCCAGTTTCCTCCCACGTTACAAAGACATGTGTCTGGAACATTTCTCCCTGGGCCTCCGCTAAAAATTGGCTCGTTCCAAGTCAAACTTTCCGGTTAATAAATGTTAAATAAATAATAAATAAATAAGAGTCTTGAATGTTTTAGATACTGCAGGATTCTAGAAGCATGGGGAAGTAAATTGGACAGGCAGATAAAAAGTAAATGAAAGGCAGGCAACTATCTGGATGCAACATTCTCAACCCCTGGAATTTCAAATTCCAGTCTTTGTTTTGTGAAGAGAGCTTTTTGGGTGGTGTGAGCAGATTTCCCTGACTCCTGGTCAGTCGGTCTGTCTCTCTCTCTTTTAAATTCTTGCTCAGTCTGTTACAACAGATATCGGAGTTTGGTTGTGGTGCTGTATCTGTGTGTGGTGTGGTAAAGGTGCTGGGTCTTTGGAACAAAAATGGCCAAAGCACATACACACAAAAAAAGGTATTAGTTGTTTGTGATCCATGCCATAGAATGTCATAATCTGTGGTCCCTGGAATCTCTGCAAGAGATTGCAGAGAATACCACAGTGATGTGGTACATAAATGGGGCACCAGCTCTTATCCTGGAACTGGGGTTTGCATAATGATTAAGGTGTTTATCTCACATACACAGAGTACGGTGTTTGATTCTCTTATTTGAAAAAGAAAGTGGCTAGACTTAACATGGCCCACAAGGATTGCTAGCCAAATACTAACCTATGAACTCTGTGTGCAGGCTGGCTTATGAGCTTGATCTGAAGCATTGTTTAACCTTCCAGGCTTCCTACATTCTGTCAGAGCAAAATGTATAGTGGTAGGCAAACTGAACAGTACCAGGACAGACTTTCACAAAAAGGAAGATGTCAAACAGATCTGTTTACTTCCTTTTAAAACAGACAACTAAATAAATTCGGCACTAGTACTCCTTGCAGGCAGGCTTGGAAAACATATATTTTCATTATTTCAATGGGAATGTTCCTTTGTGCCTTTCCACTGATTTCCAGGTTCATTCTGAAGATTCTGAAAGACTATTAAAATTGTGGTGACTTCCTTCTGTTCCAGGCAACAGTGTGGTTCAACCTTCTCTGGGAATTGGCCAAGGACAATTACCACAAGCTACTTCACAGATTGGATCTACTCAGACAAGATAAGAGTTTGATATACGGCAGTCTAAAACAACTACAACTAACTGCCTGGATGATTGAGTTTTGATAACTTTTAGGCACTGTGTTTCTGAGGGCTTGCTGCAGGTAATAAAGGAGGCAAGAAAACTAGGTACTAGGAAATCTTATGTTAGTAAGTGGAAGACATTTTCTAGATGGTGCCACACTTATAACCAAGGCCCAGTCTGAGATTATGTACCTCTGCTTCTTAAATATTTGTGAGCTACTGTCCTTTGGCCTTTTTTAATCCTGTATCCTGTTCATCTTTTGGCCATTGTAAGCATGTCTACCCATGAATCCCCACCCAAGTTGTGAAAGTACAGTTTTCCGGCATCCCCAGCAGAACAAATTAGGGTCTTGGATATTCATGGCCGCAGTTGGGACTGGCAACAGGAAAAAATGGTCTAATTTGCAGATGACGCAATTTTTTCTTGACTACACCAGAGGAGGATATTCGAAGACTATTTGGAATGTTATGATTATGAATGATCTGGGTACAAGATAAATAGCACTAAAAGCAAGGCAATAACAGTAAATCCCCTCCTCCTTTAACTTACTACAGCAGAGTCATGATGTATAGGGCCACGACAAAATGAAGTATCTTGGGGTATGGCTCAAGAGGGATGTAAAGGCAACTCCCAGTGAAGCGTGGTTTGAAATAAGATAGAAGCTCACCACATTAGGAAATGTTTTCCAGATGAATACAGTAAGATTAGTGCCATTCATAAATTTGTTGCCCTTTTGGTTCTCTACATGGGGTGATCCCTTTCATCCCCCAGAAAATTTATGGTAGTACTGAACAAAAGAATATAAAATTTGGGGGAAATGGGAAGAGACCACAGTTTGTTTGGGAAAAAACTGACTTTGCCATTGGAGAAGGGGAGTTTGGGTATGTCAGATCCTAAGTACTTCCCAACAACCCAGAAGCAGCTTATTGTTTTGGCACAAATGGAAACATATGTCTCAAAATGTAAGTTAATCAATGAAGTTTGGCGATGCTGAATCTGCCTAAGTATTTCCAAGCAACACAGGTGTGTCTTGTGTGCTTGGCTCAAATGGAAACTTTTGTCTGTAAATGAAGGTAGTGATGCCTGGCAGTGAGGGATAATTGTCATTTTGGTTCCAAATTGAGGAAGAGGACACTGGCAAATATATGGAACATTGTATTCCTCTGTTTTAAGATAACTAGGGAAAAGGCACAGAGACCCTGGAAAAAGTAGCTTTTTCCACTTGGGATGGGGCAAAGTAAACAAACAAAAGGCAGGCAACTGAAAGCAGTTTAAGAATGGTGGAAAAAAAAGGAACCAAGATTTTAGGAGCAGTTTAATTCAGAGGATGAAATAATGGTTACTTTTGAACTTCGTAGCCAGGGATCTCTAACATATGTGTCTGGCTGAAACGGTGAAATGCGTGAGCAGGAGAAATGAGGCGAGAAAGAAGTTATACCAAGTTTAACACAATTTTTAAACAGAGGCTAGAACAGAAAATGCCACAAGATGTAGTTTGATAAGTAGGCGCTATAAAGAGGATGACAGTCGCAGGCTGAGGCTTGTTAGGATTATAAAAGAATGGGAAGTAAATTGGACAGACAGATAAAAAAACAGTGACAGGAGATGTGCACGCCCTTAAAGATAGCAGCAAAGTCTAGAAAGTTTGGAATATTTGCATACAATTGTTTGCATTATTATTTTTATACCCTAAGTAGAATGAAAGATGTAGCAAGAGGTTAATATCAGATATTTGAGATGTGATGAGCAGGAAGGGACACAAGTTCATGTTTTAGATACTGCAGTAGGTCATAGGAGTTGGAGTGCTTTTAAAAATGTTGTTTAGCCATATTTGGGAAGAGGACTCTGTGTACTTTCAAATTATTTCTCCTGAACGGGGTGGCCTGATGCAAGAGACAGAAAATGTAATAAAATCTCTCCTAGCATTAATCATGATCATGACAAAAGAAGCAGATAAGAAGAAGAAAAGAAACCAATACAGAACTAACAGTGTGTGGGGGGGTCTATTTCATGTAATTGAACGTTAAACTCAGTGAACCTCTGTTCGTCAAGCCGACAAGAGCAACAACAGGGAATGGAATTATTTGGCCAACATCAGGAACCCCCCCCCACTGTAATACAATCTTGGAGTTGGTGCATGTAGGTGGGGGAGTGGGAGGGGCAGACCCAGCTTGGTGGGTTTAAGATACTGTGGTATGTGTGAGGGTCGCTGTGTTGGCCGAGTTCCCTGTTATAGTAATTAGCTGATGCGAACATTCGCTTAAGTGAACATTTGGTCTTGTCAGCTCAATGAACAGAGGTTAGCGAAGTTGAACCTTTGATTATATGATACAGACCCCTGACAGTAGAGGAGTTAAAAATGGAGTGGATTATGGGGAAATGAGTTCAAGAAAAATGGAGATTGTGGGGAGCATTATATGTTAGAAATGGGGGCACAGAATTGAAGCAGAAGCTCTTCATAGAAACAACCCTCCTTGTGACTTGGCTTCACCTTGCTCCCCTACCATACCCCCACTTCCCACCCCACAGCTGTTTATTCTTATAATATACTTCCTACATACACATTTCTCTTGTAACTCTTCATCAAAAACCGTCAGCCAATTGCCTTAGTACTTCTGTACATACACTTCTGTTTCTTGTTTCCTACTTGTGTATCTCCATTTAATTTTTAGCTCTATTCCCAACTCTTTCTTCCTCCCATACCACTTTGCACTATATCAGTTCATAATCACAACCTTCCATATAGTACCTATCTATTTCACATTGCATCTTTTTTACTTTTTTTTTCCCAGCTAAACCCTAATTTTATTCTTTTTCTACGTCGTTATACTCTAGCCTTTCATACTCCTCCTCTATTCCTTACATTCCAGAGATGATACCAAGACAACTTAACTCTTCTTTTATAGAAAGTAATTCTCTCTACCTATCCTCTACTAACTTTCAGAATCCACCATCACTGAATCTCCTACTGCTCTGCAACTTTGTCTCCTTCATTGCTACTTCCCCACTACCTGACATCTATAAAATACAGATTCTTGTACTTAATTATGCTACTGTTCAGCTTATCTTCCTCCTGCTGTGCCATCTTTCATCCCACCTTGACTCAATGTCTAAACATCTCTCCATCTCTGTCCCAACCACCTATCCATACTTCCTTTTTACACTCCCCACACATTGCACTAAAGCTGTTTAATATTGCCCTACATCTTTATTCCAAATATAAACTGATTAACTGCACTTCAACTCAAATAAAAACAAAATTAAGTGCTAGAATCCTCTCCAGATAACAAATGTACATTATTCCCCAATATACTAAAATCCTTCTAGCCTAGGAGAGATGTGCACCCTAATCCTGGCCCCATCTATCACAATGTCCACAAAAATTTTTTTTTTTCACACTCTTCTGTAACCAATCAACGGCGGATCCCCAACCCTGGTAATTGATTTTTGCTGCAATAAATTTTGGAATCATAAGAAATAAAACTGCTGAACTACATGCCTGCATTACCCAACATAAGGCCGAATTTCTTGCTGTAACTAAATCTTGGCTTAAACCCACCATGAACTACTCCAAAGCTATATCTCCCAGCTATAATATCATCCGTAATGTCCAATGTTGTCCTATTCAATTATCAGTTAGAGCGTCTTCTGTGTGGAGACATGCGTGAATGGGCATAAGTTCGTTGAAGGTTGTGCGTCAGGGCCGGCAACTTGGCATGTAAAAATCTACTGCCAGTCATTAGCGGACCAGAGTTCTGCTGTGGCGACCCCTAACTGGGAATAGCCGAAAGACACAACAACATCACAACAATGTCCGTATAAAGAAAAAAGGTGGTGGAATTGATTTAATATTTCCCAACACTTAACACATTTCTCCTTGCAGCAAACCATTACCAAAATTCAGTTCACCAGAGGGTCTTAATACTTTCCTCAAAATAAACAAATATGTATTACTATCCTTTACATCCCTCCTGGTGAGAATACAGCTACATCCTACATTGGATATCCATAACATTTCCACAAGAAAAAGTACTTCTAGGTATGTCAGTTGGTTGGACATTAACTCCTCTACATCTAATATGAACTTTTATGGTTTCACACAACTAATTAATAGCCACACACCTTTATAGCAAGACATCAAATTCCCTAATAGACTGGATCCTAGTAAATATACCACCACAGGTACAATGCCAGACTCTGAGATCTCCCAATCTGTTTGACCGACATTTCACACATCAGTTAAACAGCATATTTATGAAACATGTGACCTTTTAAGTTTAACCCAGAAGTGTTTATTACTAAACTATAATTTATTAACTGGAACTTTCTAAAAATCCTCCCCTTAAATGATGCTGTAAAATAATTAATTACAGCTTTTTTAAATATTCTAAATAGCCTTGCACTTCCCTAGAATGAAGAGACTAAAAACAAATAATGCAATTTGGATATCCAAAAAAGAGTAAACTTTTAATGCAGGATAGAGAAAGCACATTGGAAGAATGGCAAAAATGTAAAACACCTTAATATATTAAACTTTAGAATGCTTTGCAATCATACTAAAAAAACAAATAAATGAAGACAGACTATTTTATTATAATATGTTGAACCACAAGCTTGCAGACCAGTCTCAAAGTGATTTTATAGAATATTTAATAAAGCGAATCCACAAAACTTCTTATCTCTAGCGCCTCGGCTAAATACGCCTTTATCAGAGTATACATTCAAATAATCACAACCCCCATTTTATACACACTTAATTATCCCAGTACATTATTAAACAATTAAAAATAAATCAATTATCCATTAAAACACACAGTACTGCATTATAACACATTTTTCCATATGCATTTATATTTAAACCCACAGGGTTCATTGTTTTAAATTTTAAAATCAGAGGTTTATTGGGGTTTGAGTCGTGGAACCGTCGGCTCCGATAATGATTTCTCCTTCGGTTCCGTCGTCGGCTCCAATCCCTTCGATGGTACCATCTGTCGAGGGATCTGGGTGCCGAGACTCCCTCGTCGGCTCTGAGGGGGAGAGTGACATCGGACCCTTGTCTGACCTCGTTCTCCCTCTCGGAGAGTCGGCGCAGGTGAGCTCTGCTCCTACATCGGCCTCAGAGCCATCTCCCTCGGTGTGGAGGAGGATTCAGATTTCCTCGGAACTGGAGCCTTCTCTGCATCATGGCAGAGACGCCTTCGATGTCATGAAGAGTGTGCTGGCCTCTGAGTCAGCTCCACTTTCGACCCCACCGGCTCCGTCCCCTGTAGTGCCTGCGTCAACCTCTGCCGCTCCTCCAGACCTAAGTGTGGGGAACCGGCGCTCCAGGGCACCCCATTGGGTGTTTCCCCTTCTTCCGAGGCCTCCTCTGATCACTCAGAGGAGCCCCCTTGGAAGAAGAAGTGCAAGAGGAAGCACATTGACTCCTGTGAGTCTGTCACTTCGGATACGGATTTGGATGAATCGGAAGGGTCCCTGAGATCCCCCTCTGAAGATGTTTCCTATATATATATATATATATATATATATATATATATATATATATATATATATAGAACATATAAAAAGACATATAAAAAACACCTTTATAATCCAACAGTAGCATGTATGTATATATATATATATATATATATATATATATATATATATAAATGTGCTTGTTCCTATATATACTCTATGTAGTTCCTAAAACTTGTAATTAGTGACTTAAAATGATCGATAACTAGGTTAGATGTTAAGTATCATATGCTTCATATACACTTATGCTGATATACCACTGGAGAAAATGTATTCTTAACTTCTAAAAAATGTTGTACTTCTAAAAAATGTTTGTGCCACTGAAAGTTAATGCTTCAAGGGTCGATCTAACAGGAAAGGCTTCAATGAGACCCTATCATTCAGACCATGTCCTGTCAGCCTGTAACCTAATTATCCACTTCCCTTCCTCTTTTTCTGTGTAATTACCTATGTTTCCTAGTCTTTCTGTGGCATGCATAAGTTCTAAAACCAAAAACTTAAAACTATGTGTTGTATCATTCCGTAGGACATGTTTAGCTAAAGCATTACCTTCATTTTCCCTACTGATTGCATAAACATGTTCCCTTATTCTTTCTCTAAGTGTCCTATTTGTCTTTCTAACATAGAAACCACTGCATTTCTGGCATATGGCTAAATATACCACATTCCTGGATCTGCAGCCAGCATAATGATTAATTTCATATTTAACATGTGTGTCCGGATGTTCAAAAACATTTTTATTCAAAATGAAATTGCACTGATTACAGTTATGGCAAGCAAAAGTTCCTTTCCTAGAGGAAAGTGGTCCCTTCTTAACATTATGTTGATAGCATAGCATCCTTTTCAGTGATTTAGTATTTTTATAACTAAAACTCGGATGTGTGCCTACTAATCTTTTTATTTCCTCATCCAGTAATAATATTCACCAATTTCTCTTAATTACTTCTGTTATGATGTTATTATTGTTGGTATGGGGAATAACCAATCTCTTCACTTTATAATTGTCTTTCCTTTTTGTTACATGAGAATAATTATTCCTACTAATATATGGTTGTCCACCTTTTTCTCGTTCAACTTCCTGTAGAAACCTAAGGTCTTTTTTGTGATATCCCCTTTCTACAAAATCTTTGTGTATTTTATTAATAGCTTCACTGTAGACTACGTCATCACTAGTTAGTCGAGAATATCTCATTGCTTGATTTTTCACTACATTTCTATGTACATGTGGTGGATGCATGCTATTTCGATGTAGAAGGGCATTCCTTCTACAAGGTTTCTTATAAACTTCTGTGCTTATAATTCCATGTTCTTTCTTAAGTAATACATCCAGAAATTCTATCCTAGTCTGAGATTTCTCACTTGTTAATGTTAGAAAAGCAGTAGTTCCGTTTATATAAGTAATAAATTCATCCAAAACATCTAGGTCACCTCCCCAAACAACAAAAACGTCATCCACAAATCTCTTGTAATATTTTATATATTTTGAGAATAGTATATGTTCAAAAATATAGGTGTGTTCCCAATATGCCAACACCAGGTTTGCATAAGAGTTGGCACATGGTGTGCCCATTGCTACTCTTGTTACTTGTAAAAAATAATTTCCCTCAAAAGTAAAAACATTGTTAAGGACCAAATCCATCAACATAGTAATTTTAATAATCTGACTGTTCTTCAATCCCTTCTGAATTAAGTACAATCTTAGAAAATCTGTACCGATGTCATTTGGTATACTAGTGAATAACGATTTAATGTCTAAGGTTACCATATAGTCTGAATCTTTCAAACCACCATTTACATTACATGGTGCTAGAGTCTCTAAGAGCTGTTGCGTATCTCTTAGAATCGAAGAAGTTGAATCTACTATTGGCCTTAGCTGTTTCTCTAAATAAATAGATATACTCTCTGTTAGCAAACCTTTTCCTGAAACTATTGGTCTAATAGGTGGATTATCTAGCATTTTATGTATTTTTGGAAGGTCCCTGAAAGTAGGAACAAGAGATTTCTCTGTCAGGAAATATTTATACAGGTTACTATCAATGACACCAAACATTAACATATCATAGAGATCTGCGTGCACATCTTTAATAATCTTATTAAGTTCTGTTGTCATTAAACTTCTATAAGATGTTTGATCTGATAGCATGGTACTAATACTAGTTCTATAATATTCACTATCTAGTAATACAATTGCTCCTCCTTTATCAGCAGGTCGTATGACTATCGCATCATTATGTTGTAATTTATTCAGTGCCAATCTTTCATCTGTGTTTAAATTAAAAAACTCAGGTTTCAAATTATTTTGTAGAGACTCTTCCTTATTCCTTTTATTCCTTATACCTCCTTATGTCCTTACTTCTGTCAAATTCTCTTCCCTGACTTTCTCTCTAAATATACCATAAGCTTGTTTTCCCTCACTTCATAATGCAGTTCCTGTTTGTATTATACTAACTTACCTTTAATTTATCTACAGAGTGCCTAAAATTTCTTTTAACATATAACTTGTATTGATTCCTAACCAGTATTTTTATATTACTAATATATTATAATTATTTAAACTGCAGATTTTTATTTTTGAAGATTATAAAACATTCTAAACCCAGTTTTTACAATTTTGAGCTTTTCTCCCCAGGTCTGCTGAAAATGGGTTTCTGCTCGGTCTGACTTTCCTAGTAATCAAATGGCAATAAATGTTCTGGGAAAGCTAAGACAAGTCTAAGCACAGATGTCAAACGGGAGAGTGCATCAGAACTAAAGCAAGGTTCATAATAGATCTCCGCAAGTTGTAATTGGCAAAAGAATCTGAATGCAAGTTTAAATAAGACACAAAAAGTGACTAGTTGGAATGGGACTTTGTAATAACCCGCTCTGTAGTATATTCAAAGCAGATTTTATAGTTCATTCTTATAGTTTATTTTTAGACTGAGAGTATTCCCAAATAATTTGAATACTAAGGACCAGAAAAAAGATCAGAAATAGCATATAACTGAAACTTAAAAGTAATAGCAAAATAGAAATGGATTCTTAAGTAAATACTAGGCTGTCCATCTGCAGAATGTCATGCTTAGCCAATAACCAGAGGTTAGAATCAAACCCTGTACCTTGTATCTCTAAGGTAAAGACTTTAACCCATTATACCATACCCTTCCCCAGTGATAAGATTAACATAAACAAAACCACCTTTATATTCAAGTCTTGCTGTCATTATAATCTGATATTAAAACCAGTACAGGATGCTGTTTTATGACATTGTTTTCTATATAAAGTGTGGACACGGCAGTTGTCTTCTGCGTTATGTTTATAGGAATGTAAGCTATTCTCTTCTGCATTGTATGTCTTCATATGGTTAATACATTTTTCTTGGCAAAAAAAGAAGCTTAGCCCAACTAAAACATAGAAGGTCGGGAACCTTGTTCACCCCAGTAGTTGTACAATTGTAGCATCTTAAGTGTAATATATTCAAGATAATCAGCATAGAACCAAGGGCCAGTTTCACATCCTGAGGCAGAAACAGGTGTCTGGTTCATTACAGACTAGATTGTCGACCAGTATATTCATTATAATCTACAAGAGCCTAGTTGGTTGTTTAGATGTTGCAGAAGTCTAGTGGAACAGGAAGTTTGTCTTTTATTTTTATTTATTTATTTTATTTTACATTTGTTGACTGGGCTAGTCTAGCTGTATAGATGTCCATTTTCAGTAGAGGCCTGGGGAGAAAAGCTCCACAAGGATCAGACAACATTAAAAATATTTAAAATTACAAAATTTTAAGATTAAAAATACAATAACAGTTGCAAAACATTAAAGTTCAGTTAAGATAAAATTCAGACAAAATACCCCTCCCCTATTTTCAAAATTGTTGTTTTTTTTTTTTGTTTGTTTTTTTTACACTGTGGGAAAGTATAAGAAGGAAGATGGAGATTCCCAGAACAACAAGGTCATTAGTAAGGAATGTGAAAAAAGACTAGTTAAAGAAGAGAAGAAAATCAGGAATGGGAGGGAGTAGTAAAGGGGAAGTTACCCCTCAAGCAGGTAGGATGTCTGTTAAGTCTATCTTGGGTATGCTAAGTCCCACTTAGAGGTAGTAACCTTAGAATGACAATAATATAAGGTGGAATAGCTTAGGAAAAATTACGTGATGATGAAAATAGGAGGAGAGAGTATTAGTCAGGGTTGGTACAGGGACAGTGCCAGTGGCTAGTAAGATACAATTTAAGTTTCTTTTTGAAAAGTAAAGTAGAGGAGATACAAGTGAGGTCACCAGGAAGTAGGTTCCAGCTTTTACCCACTGTATTAGAGAAAAAGGAAACTCCTGCTTTATTGTTGGGTTTATGTGTCAATACTAGTAGTTTATTAGCTGAGCGTAGATTAGAAAGATTTTTGAATGGACTGATAAGATTTGTAAGAATTGGTGTTTTCTCTGGATAATAAAGGATTTTATGGGAAATAATTAGTTGCTGAAATAAGAACCAATTGTGTAGTTCCAGCCAACCGAGTTGGTTTAAATTTAGGCAGTGGTGGGTTCTAAATGGGGAGCCAGTAGCAAATCTGGGTATACTGTTGTAGGAGATTGACAGCTTGTTGAGGTTAGTTTTTGATAGATTTGTGTATATAGGTGAAGCATAGAAGAGAGTGGAGATGAGGTGGGTGTGGGCAATAGTAGTTCTGGCTGTGGGAGTGAGGAAGGGCTTAATTTTGTAGAGGGAGCCTAGCTTTTGCTTTACCGATTTTTATTGTCGTATTGATATGAGTATCCTAGTTAAGGCTGTGGTCAATAGTAACCCCTAAGAGTTTGGTTGTTGTGTCTGGAGATATGACTGTGCCATTTTTGGATTTTATAGAGAAGTGAAATGGGGAGACTTTCGTGTAGGAGTAAATAGCAGTAGTGTTTAGTCTTTTTATGGTTGAGGAGGAGACAGTGCTGTAAAAAACAGTCTTCTGCAAGCTCAGAGACACTTTGGGTGAGGGCCTGGAGTTCAGATGGACTTGTAGCTAAGGAGATTAAAGTGGAATCATCTGCGTATTGTATGGTTACAGCTTGGGGAGTACTAATAGCTAGATCATTGATAAAGATGGAGAATAGAAGAGGGCCTAAAATAGATCTTTGGAGTACACCAAGGGAGACAGGAAGGGGGTGGATAGAGTGTTTTCCCAGAGCACTGCCTGTTGCCTATTATCTAAGTAGGACTTGAACCACTGTAGTGCTTGAGTGTCAAGTGAGAGGGATTTCAGAAGATTCAAAAGTATTTGATGATTAACCATGTCAAACGCTTTTGAAAGATCAATGAAGATAGCAGAGGACAGGATGTTATTGTTACGGTTTTTGTTGATGTGGTCAGTAAATGAAAGGAGGGCAGTAGTAGTGCTATGGAAGGGTCGAAAGCCATGCTGAGAGCTAGCTAATAGGCCATTTAGCAGAAGGTGATCAAGTAGTTGGCGGTGGATGCATTTTTCCATGATTTTAGCTATGGGAGAGAGTAGGGCAATTGGACAAAAGTTGGAAAGTTCTGTAGAGTTGCCACCCTTGTGAAGGGGGAGAATATGTGAGATTTTCCAGGTGGGTGGGGATGGTACCTTCTTTTATGGTTTTGTTAATTAGGATTGAGATATGGTAAGCAATAACTTTGGTTGCAATTTGAAGATACTTAGCAGGTAGTAGGTCTGCTGAGGGGGTAGAGAGTTTGAGTTTTTGTAGTAGGGTACAGATGAGGGAAGTAGGGACAGGTTGGAGTTGGAAAGTGGGTGGAGAGGTAAAGGAGGAGGAGGCAGATTTGTGGATACAAGAGGTAGTGAGTTGGCAAGAGACTGGATAGCTTCAGTAAAGAAAGTTTGTGAAGGAGTCCGACATTTGATTGGGAGTCACTTGGGTTATTCCGGAGGGGTTATTCCGGAGGGGGTGGATGTCTTAGTGCTGCCTGGATGAAGGAGTCTATTGATCCCTGACTAGAATTTCTGTGGGCTTTGTTGGTTGGTTTGCTGGAGTTGAAAGAAGTTTTTTTTGTCTAATAGAATAGATGCTTTAGTAGAGTTTCTAAGCTGTTTAACTTTTTATGTGATCAGATGGGTCCTTTGAAGGATGCCATCTAGACCAAAATTTGTTTCTCAGCAAAAGTTTTTGTTTGGTTTCTTTTGTAAGCCATGGCACAGTTTTGGTCCGATTCCTAAGGGTACAGGAAGGGGCATGGAAGTTGAGGATTTCAAGGAACTTAGAATTGAAGTAAGCCACTGCTTTCTCGATTTGGAGGTGTTTCAGGGTAACCAGTTGCATAGGCTCAGTTCGTTTTTGGAAACGTTCAGGGTTAAAGTGTTTATTGGAGCGAGAAGTTCTGTAAGTTATAGGACTGGGTGTATTGGTCTGATGTTGAATTAAATAAGTTTAAAGAGTGATCACTCAAGTCATCGGGGAGGATGCCTACCATGTAGATTGGTCAGGATCCAATCAAGGATAGATTCTTTGTTGGTGGGTTTATGGATTCGAGTGGGTGAGGTGACAATTTGAGAGAAGCAATGAAGGTTTATGTGGTTAGAAGGGTTATCAGTATTACAGGTATTCCAGTCAATATTAAAGTTGCCTAGGACAATGGTTTCTTGAGGATAGTTGGTGTACAGCCAGCTGAAGATGTTTTCAAGGGAGTTGATGTTATTATGTGAAGGAAGATATGAGCATAAAATATAGATGAACTTACAAGTATTTAGTTGTAGCTTGGTGAAAAGAATTTTGGAATTGGTATTAGCTGGAGGACAAGTGTCTAGTAGTGTAAGTTGGAGCCCTGTTTTATATATTAAGGCCACGCCCCCTCCATTCTTGTTTGGGCAATCAGTAATTAAAATACTATATCCTGGAGGAGTGATTTCATAGTCCTGGGTAGATGGTTTTAGCCATGTCTCAGTTAAACATAGAATGTCAAAGTCGTGTACCTCAAGTAGGGCATGAAGGCGAGTTATTTTATTGTTAATACTATGTATATTTAAGTGAGCTAATAAGAGGGAGTTAGGAGGCTTTGTAGGGTTGAGTATGAAAGCGGAAGAAGGACTGCTTGTGTAGGTAGGGGTGTTATTGGTAGGGCCAGGATTGGGATGAATGTCACCATCTATAAGGAGGTGAAGGTGTAATCTGTAAGTGTGAATAAAAGTAAGATTCAGTAAGTTATCTGCTGTCTTGACTTGGTAGTGTTTGTAAGAAATATGGGTGACTCTGTGATACATTGGGAGGAAATAGTTTGTTGTGCATGTTATGTTTGTGTTTCAGGGTGGTTGATAGAGCAGGAAGGGATGTTTGTTTTGAGAGTTGGTGGAAGTTAGAGCAGTGAAGATGTTCATAGGCGGTTAAGATATACGGAAGGAAAGGAGAGGGAGAATTGAGAAAAGAAGTAGGGGTGTAAGGTATGGAGATGTAGGTGAAATAAGCATAGTGCTGAAGAAGAGCATGGAGAGTGAGAAGGTGAGAGTAGAAGATATAATGGGAGGAGTGGTGAGCTAGAGGGAAAACCTTAACGGGGTGTGGAATGTGATTGGCTATAACTTTAAACGCACAATCTAATAAATGTACTAAACACCAGAGGTTAAGGCTACTAAAGTTCCACCAGAGAACAAAAGGTGGGTAGCTCGGTACAGCACTAATTAGCGAAGCACCATCAAGTATTTACGAAACAGATAACAATGAAATGTAAATTCTGCACTTTCTTGGCTTAAGTTACAAGCTAGTAGCGAAAACAGCAATAATTAAGCAAGCATTACAAGATATCCGTTTAAACGAAAAGCATTCTAATTGCTGTCCATACACTTTCAAAGGCAAGCTGCAGTTACACATTCAACATTGATAGAGCAGTTTGCAACACATTAAGGCAATATACAGGTAAAGAAGTATAACAGTGATACAGAGCACATATGTACAATAGGTGTAGCCACCGGAGCTCTAGGGATGCGCTGCAGCCGAGAGTAGGCAGAAAATCAAAGATGGCGCCTCCTGGGAGAGGGGTTTTTTGATTGGTTCGGAAAGATACGAGGTATGGAGGGGAGGGATGTAAAAGGCAGGGGGAGGTACAGACCAGAAAAGGCAAGGAGCGGATGTCTCCAATAGAATGGAATGGTTGCTAGGTAGAAAGGGGAGGAGACAGAGTGGGGAGGGGAGGTACAGACCAGCAAAAGCTAAAGAAAAGAAAAAGACAGCAAAGGGTGATAGAGGCCAGCAGGGGGGTAAGACAAATACTAGACAGATTGGTGAAGTATGGAGAGGGAAAGAGAGCTGGTGAGAAGAGAAACAAGGAAGGCAGAGAGAGGGATAAGGATGAGTAGGTGGTAAATGAAGAAGAGAAGTAAGAGTTGTATGGAAGCAGGTCTTGCATGGTCATTTCTAACTTTTAACTACTAGTTATCCATATACCGGTGTTCATTCACCCCATTAGCTTTTGGGAAGGCTTGCACAAGAGCTTGAATGTCCGTGGTGGAAACTGTGATTGTACTACAGGCCACAGCCAGCTCCCCAGGATCTTTTGCACTGCACTGTGAAAGAAGTAGGGCAGGTCAGAGTCCATTCACTTGAAATGATACATGGTTCACTAAGTTTTGCCTACTCAGTATTAGCGGAGTATACCAGAGGGTCTCCCCAAACTGAAATTAATTGGGTAATGACCTACATGAGAAGTTTTATACTGCCAGGATAGGAGTATATCCGTATTTGTGGCTAGCAGAAGCAACAGCTTTATCATAGCCTAACCATCAGCAATTTGGAGGATGTCCATGGCATGTTTAGACTTTAATCTAGCACAAATAGCAACACCCTCACTGCCGCCTTTGTATTCAGTATGGATGGCAGCTTCAGCAAGATTAGGGTCAAAAGTTCTCATGTCAAGTTTCCATAATAAATGCAAGGGTAGCACTGTACAACCTACCTGAAATGTGCAGTGCTTACTATTACTTAACCTGTTTCTCCATGACCTAACCCAGTATTGTTTTGTAAGAAATAGTCTTCAAATCCAGACTTCTGTACGTATGTCAGGATGCAACAGCAAAAATAGACTATAGCAAAAAAGAAAAAAAAGAAAAGCCATGTACACTCATGAAGGCTGTTATGCCAAAACCGGTCTGTTTCCCATCTTTTGATGAGAGATTTACTTATTTTTCTGCCTCAATACAATTTTTTTTCACCTAACTTGGATGGTGCTGTCTTAATCTCATAATTTGTTTTTGAGGGTGTGTCTGCTGTCCTGGATGCATCGCTTCCAGATCTCTAAAGCATTCAGTACTCTGCCTAATGGAATCATACTCTGGAACCTGGAAGTAAGTAAAGCTATAGTAACTTGGGTCCACAGTTGACACCATGGTCATACACAACAGGGTAGAATAAGGAAGGCTTCTACCCTCATCATCCTCTTCACCAGTGGATCCCCTCAAAGCTTTGTCCATAGATCATTCCTGTTGACCAGCTTTGTTCCATATGTCAAAGTTAACTGTGGTGTGTGGCTCACCAAATATGCAGGCGGCTGCACACTTGAAAGAATTGTTTGAAACCCCACCAACACCAAGCTATTCAAACAGCACTCTGTATTCTGAGGTGTGCAGTAGAAATAAGCTTGCCTTCAGTGTGTGTGTGGGGGGGGGGGGGAAGCTGTATGGTATTTGTTGTCCCCACCAGCTTTATACACGGAGGGGGGGGGGCAATAATTAAAAGCTGACAAAATAGTAAAAGACCTTGACGTACTTGTAGGCGAGTCTTTCATAAATGGTAATATAGCTGTTACTGTTTGCAATGCATATTAACTTGTCAGAGTGATCTTCCTTAAAGTTGAGAGCCATACCAAAGAATTGTCCCCTTTTCACATTGCTTAACCAGTCTAATTGTAAAATACTGCATACTTGCATGTAATCTACTTGCACATTATTTGATGCAGTTAAAATATGGTATTGAAAGATTCCTTACAAAAAAGATTGAAGAGCTTTAAGATTTCTCTTACAGCCAAGGGCTGCAGGAACTTTCTCTCTTTTCTGTCTTACTGCCCATTTTAGAGGAGATCTCTGCTTGCCATGCAAAGCATTAAAAGGTCTTTACTTTTTTTAAACCTTTTTCTTAGGTTACTCCATTGGAACCAGAACATAAGAGGACACTCAGGTTCAGTAAAAATTGATGTCACCTGCACTTTCAAATGCGACTGATTCGTATTTCAAATATCTCCATGTTTATGGATTACATTTCCCCCTCATAGCTGAAAGGTCTTGTCTTGGTTACTGATTTGGTGAATGCTTCTGTGACCTCATGTTAGTCAGCAGTACCCTAAAGGGGCTACTGGGTTTACAGGATGCACTTATTAGTCTGTGACATTATACAGGCTGTATGGATACTGCAACTCCAAGAGAACCATTAACCAAGAGAAATTGCACCCTAAGATGGTGGTTTATAATGCTAACTAGGTTCTGTAAGCCTAGCTCTTAACGGAAGATACCTAATTTACTTCATTTTCTAACTGTCCTGCTTCCCAAAATACTAGTAGAAGAATATTTCCAGTGGAAAGAAATTGTAATACCAGGAGAACAAAAAGACTGTAAGGGTAAAAGAATTGAAACTATGATGGAGACTTCCTGTAGCCTTTCACCAAATTGATACCTGGCTTCTTGACTATTGAATTACTCTTTTATACAAGGTTTTGTATAACATGAAACCACTGGGCTCAGGCATGCAGTAGCGTGATTACTGCTCATCTTGAAAAGGGGTTATAGGTTGGGTTAAGGATTTCTCAGCCCCACCAGAGAGTTCAGCATTGATGAGATAGAAGTTCAATGTGTCTGAAGATGAATGAAGATTTTCAACCAGTAAACACAATCAGCCCTTACATTACCCTGTCTAGGGACAGCCTTTTTAATGGCAGCTCATTTCAAAGCAAACTGGACATTGTCAGATTTTTTTTTTAGTATGAGTTGTCATTTCTTATGTGGAAACTTTTGTCTTGCATGTTGGGAGTTTTCTATTTTACCAAGTCTGTAGGTCTTCCACTGCTCCATGCAGAGTAGATAAAAAATAATTACTGTTGGGGTAGCCATTTATTTTCCTTGTCTTAGAATTGGTATAATTTGATGATGGCATATTTTATGTCATGGTAGTAGGAGCAAATTGCAGATTCTTCTTGATGTACTTTGTAAAAGGCTACCTTGGGGCATTTGTGCAAGAGTTCTGTAATTTATGTCTTGACCTCATCCTTAGTTCTCTAGATTTTTCTTACTGTGCCCACAGCCTTGGTTACTCATATGAATTGATGCTCCAACTTGGTCTTCAAATCAAGTATTTGTTGGTAGAATCCAGCTCTTGGTTAGACTTCAGCCTGGTCCATTTTAAATTTGGCCTCCCTGTTTCATCACCTACAGTTGTGGAACTGGTCCTCTGTGATTCAAGGGCAGTGAATGATGTGACTTTGTCTCATCTGCTTAACCATCTCCTGGGGGGGGGTAGTTTTGTGGATCCAGATTAATCTGTTGAGGCTTGTAATTCAACAGTGATGTGCTCTGGAGACTCTTGTTTCAGTTTGTGAACATCCTTGGCCCCCTGCACAGAAAGAACCATGGTTGTGACTATGAGTTTACTTGCTGCTCCAGCACAGACTGAGGCTAGAGTGAAAGTGGCAGTGGATCTACCCTGGGATCACTTCAGGAGCCCTGTTGACAGAGGTCCAGGTTACTAATCTAATGGGGAGGCAAAAGCCATCACTGTGTGGCTAGGCTTATAAATGCCCATGGGCAGATAGGCTAGTACTTGCCTATGAACCTATGAAATACCCTGGCATGGATGAACTTTGTCTGAATGAGCACTTTGCTGTATTTCAGATGGAGATGTCATATTTTGTATCCACTGAGATCTTCATTGCATTGTGTCATCTTGCTGCGTTTGTCCATGTGATTGAGAGGTTGTGTAGCCCAGTCTGCTTTACCACGTGGAGGGTTTCTCCTCTGATTGTGGGGAAATTGCCCTTTTTCTGGAGAAGGTATTCTATTTAAGACAATCCCTTACAATAGACTTGCCCATTGAAACTTGTAGTGTTCTTTGCATTGGGTTTCAATACTTTTGGTATTAGTGATGGTAGTTTCATCTGCGTATCCTACTTACTACAGATTAGACCTTTGCCCCACAAGGTTGGTTCAGACTTTGAGTTGCAGTGCCATTTTATTTTTCACATTGTGAGATCTTTGTAGAATGTTCTTCATACTGATCACTGCTGCAGTAGCCTAAGCTATGTCCTGTCAAGGATGTAACATCTGTCCAGCCTTCAAAGCTTCAGGACACCTTCCACACAACCAAACCATTAGCCAACTCAAGCTGAGCTGACTTAGTCAGACTTGGGAGCAAAGCCCATCAGAGCTTTTCCCCACCTAAGACAGGGCTCCTCTGCAGGCTTTCTAGGATTGACAGTCGGCTAGAATTGTTCCATTGCTGGACAGATGCATTTTGTTTGGGAGAAAGCTTCCACTTCAATTTTTGTGACAGAACTTTTTCTTCTGTAAAAGTTTTATATTTTTGGTAGGCAAAAGTTTTTATTGGCTGCTATGGGACTTTTATTCGGTTTTAAATGGAAGCATTACTTTTTTAATTTTGTAGTTAAAAAGTTGTTAAATCATAGTTGAAATTTCTTTTTCTATGGAGAAACTGGTATTGTTTGCTTATGGCTGCTGTAGTGTTTAAAGTGCATTTTACTATGTTTTTTTCGGGAACGTTACTTGTTACAACTTACCTGTTTTATCAACTATTGCTTCTACATGGGTGAAATTCTTAAACAGGCTTATAAGGGCCTCCAGGCCAATAGCCTAGTATTGTCCTAAGAACCTGTAAAATTTCCCTGAGTATCGAGAACCTTTCTGCTTAACCATGGAACATCCTGCTGGTTCCACAGTTTTACCTTCTTCCAGCCACAAAAAGAAAGATTATTAAGCAGCCTTAGCCACTATAGTCCGCAGATGTTTTGTTTCAGATGCAGAAGGGTGACTCTGCTGTGGCTAAAGCTGGTTCCTTGGACCACTCCTCTTTTTCCTTGAATCCTGTTGGTGTAATCCCTACAGACAGTATGGACTGTGGGGGTTAGGCACATCCTCTGCATCTGTCTGTTCTTCCTTATTGGGCACGGAAGAGCAGCTCTTGTCTGTCCTGAGAGAAGGATCAGGGAATGCTTCTCTGCTTAGCCAGAAAGTTGTGACCATCCTTATGGAGGTGATTACTAGCAATTATACCATGACCCCCCCCCCCATTAATATTCCAAAACGTGCACGCTGATTGGCCAGCATGCACGTTGTAAATCGACTTATACTAATGGAAAATAAGTCTCTTTTAAAACACTGTCTTGCTATGTTAAAAGAGTTTAACATAGCGACACAGGTTTAAAAAAAGCAACGGAGATCTCCGTTGCTTTTTTAAAGCTGTCTCGCTATGTTAAACTCCTTTAACATAGCTTAATAATGTAAAAGCAACGGAGATCTTGCTTTCTCCGTTGCTTTTTTTTTAAACCTGTCTCTGTGTTAAATGGGTTTAACATAGCGAGACAGCTTTAAAATAAGCAACGGAGATCTCCGTTGTTTATTTTAAAGCTGTCTCGCTATGTTAAACCCATTTAACATAGCGAAACAGTAAAAAGCAACGGAGATCTTGCTTTCTCCGTTGCTTTTGGCCACAGCTCTGATGTACTGCGTAGGCATGCGCAGTACATCAGGACTGCCGCGGATACCAGGCAGCTGTGGAAGGGCAGCAAAGAGGCATTATACAATGCCATTATTTAAGAAATGTAATTATTTCTTTTCTTAAATAATGTCATAGTATATAATAACCACTTCTGGGTGTGGGTAATGTGGGATTTACCCACGGTTGTCTTTGTTTGGTTCCTCGGACTTCGCCCTCGGGACCACACCACGCCAATCGTGGGTAAATCCCGCATTACCCACACCCAGGCGTGGGTTATTGCTATATTCTTGGTCTGGTTTTTCAGGAGTTCTGTTACAAAAATTACATTTTCTTGCATCTCACTAGACGGGAGGAATTTATTGGGCTTGGTTCAGAGTTTACTGCAGACTCTTGATCCTTCTACATTGATAATTCTGATAAAATAAAATGTGATTCCTTTTTTCCCCTGAAGATATTCCAGAATTTGAACATCAAAAAGAATGTGAAGGGACAGATGACAAGTCTCAACTGATTTCTGACTCAGATTCTAAGGGGAGTGAGATTTCGTATAGTCCTTGTGAATCAGCTGTTTCAGTGAAAAAACAGTGATGTTTCTCAGACCTTCAGAAAGTATTATGATTTGTTACAACTGGAATTTCTGGAACTAAAGACTACATTCCCCGTGTTCTTTCAGCTTTGGAGGATGTGTTGTCATATCCTCCAATATCCCTGTCAGTCTGCTGCCCCTAAAAAAGCAAATACATTACATAAAGTTCCTCAGTCTTTTACACTACAGTAGAGTGTTAATTATCTGCACTATTTGGGACATAGGTTAGTTCGGATAATCAAACTGTTCAAATAATCAAAAGTGTAACTGAACCAGATAAAAAAAACTTCTAAAATCTTGTTTTCTTTTTCTGCACGCAAGAACACTTTTCAACCATTCAGTGACTCCCGTGAACAATTAAAGAATATTTTTCACACATGAGCTTGGCTACAAGCTTAACAAGCACGCTCAAGCGAATATATATAATGTTTACATATTCAGACTTCCAACAGCTATACCCTTAATAAATCCAGCTGCTGTTAAATATTTTGTTAGTACTAATCCTGCTTCTGACAAGGATGGGAAGGATTTTGATATATCTTGGGGGAAAGGGTATGCTTCTGCAAGTCTTGTTTTTAGAATTGTCAACTGACAAGTTGGTCTCTTATGAGAATATGAGGTATGTTTTAGCATTGTTTTTTTCTTGTCAGGAGAAATCTGCTTTGTGTAATTTATTTTTATTTATTTATGTTTTGTTTTTCACCCCCCAATTTTTAAAATGTGCATATGATTCTGCTGCTGCCACTGGAACTGTTGTGAGGAAGATTGCTAGGCAGTGTTCCAGAAGTCCCAGAGGATGTCAACAATGAAGTTTTGAATTTTCCCTTGATATGGAAATACGTTTTGGATGTTCTGCCACAGATCATAAGTGTGACGAGAGAGGGAAGCTGATTCAAGGAATCACCCAGATTTTTCAGTCTTCCTTCTCCATGTTTACCAAGGGATTCAGTAGTCTGATCTAACTTCAGTCTCAACACTGCTGGTAATCATGTTTAAGAAGCAGTGGCAAGGAGATTCCAAAACAAACGCAAAAAATTACAGAAACCCCCTAGAGCAGAGGGCAGTCCAAGTCTGAATTATAGTATGAGGGATTTTTCTCCACCCTGGCAGTCCCATAATCCTTCCAGAACGTTTGTACCTCCACTTCTGTGTCTTTGGTGACAGATTGTTTCAGACAAATGGTTTCTGAGAGTAATCTATCAAGACTATAGATAGCAGTGGGAGTTTCTTCCTTTTTTTCATTAGATTCCCTCTTGTCTACCACACCAGTCTCTCACTTTTGTTATCCAGCATTTGCTGGCTCTGGGGTTGATAGCCCAGGTGATAGAAGCTGTCCTTCTTCTGTAGTTAGAAGTATTTTATTCAATGAGGTTTCTGGTGCCAGATTAAGCAGTTTCTTGGAAACCAGTTTGTGATGGTGCACATGTTCAAAATGCTGCATTTTCCCATTCTCCATTTTAGTTTTCTGATGACCTTTGATTTAAAAGATGCATGAGATCTCATTCATATAGATCCAAGTTTTAGGCATTTCATAAACTTTTGTGTGTCTGGATCACATTATCAATTTTCTTCTTACATTTGGGCCATCTGCCACTCCAAGGGTGTTCACAAAGTGTATAGCTCCTGTGATAGCCTACTGCAGACTACAAGGTATTCACATTTTTTATTTAGATTATTTGCTTATCTGTGCGGAGTCTTTTTGGAAGTGTCAGTAATCCCTCACTTGGTAAGGGATTACTACACAGTTTGGGATCCTAGCCGAACATTCTGAAGTCATTTGACTCCTCACAGGATTGTTTATCTGCTGGACGCCTCGGTTCAAAGACATTTCTTCAACAGTAAAACAATAGAACTACATTTTTTTTAAACAAACATTTTCATTAAATTCACTTATGACATAGGCAGTCATACATTCATGTAAATAAAAACAGACCATATTGACATAATCCCACTTGCAAGCATTTTACATCACAAACCATACTGAAACAATTTTAGACACAAACATTGTATATCAGTAACACAGACCATATTGACATAATCCCACTTGCAAGCATTTTACATCACAAACCATACTGAAACAATTTTAGACACAAACATTGTATATCAGTAACAATATACACAATCATTGTTAGTCAGACATTACATAGTTTATTGAAGCGGTGCATTCTTTTAAATATCATGCCTCCCCGTATGTATTATTCCCACAGTTCCATTTTTTCCTATGTAATTTGCTCCTGCCCTTTCATAAAGATCCCGATTCTAACATCCCTGTTACTATATTCACTACTTCTAGTAAAGTTGGTTTAGACTTTGATTTCCATTTTACAGTAATTGCTTTTTTGGCAGCCACTGTAATTAGACTTAGCAAGGCTTTACTGTATCTGGGCAATTCCTGTTCTGTGTCATAGTTCAGAAAAATCATCATTTCACTGATTTGCTCACCCGGTATCTCTGGTAGAGTAGTCTGCGGAGAATCTTTAATGTCTGCCAACTCATTACACACACATTTCCTCCCCAGCAAATCGCCAACATTTGCTGTCTGTCTGAGGAAAAATTCTCTAGAGTCTGCTTGGTGTATAAAAATATGTATGTAAACATTTCCAAGCAAAAATCAAATCTTTTAGATTTTGTTGCATACTTGAGAGACAAGCTTATATCCCCCCCATTGTTTCTTTGTGAATTGCTTATCCAGTCCCTTTTGCCTCTTGCCAATCCTTTCTAACCTCCTTTGAGTCTTATAGTTATCATGGAATATTTTATATGCTCTACTAATTCCAACTTCTGTTCTAGATTCTATGAAAAACTCCATCACTGCTGGTCTTTCATTTAGGACCCCCCTATTTCTTTCTCTGTCCATACTCTATCCATCCTTGATAGGGAAGGCAATCTCTAACCTGCAGTGCAAATAAATTCTTGGCATCTTCCCATTCTGTTAGCTTTCCCTCTCTAGTTATTTGTTTCCAATACCTTGGTTCCTTTGCCAGTTTTCTCAAATGAATTCCGGTCCCCCCTTACCTTTTGTCTGTATCCCCAATTGCAGTCATCCCTATCGGCAAGAATCTCCTTTCTCCATTCCTGTTTTGGCTTGGTTCTTAGAATACTTTCTGCTGCTTCATAATATTTTGTATGGTTGTTCTCCTTATAGGTGTGTCCCAAATCCCGGTCTCTTGTTTCTTGTGCTTCCTGCCAGTTTCATCATTCCTTTCCACATTGAATTATAGATTTCTGCTTATGCTATGTATGAGTCTTAACTGTATAACTCTGAAATACCCCTTCAAATCTGGTAATCCCAGTCTGCCTTGTTCTATTGGAGGAATCCGTTTATAAAACCAGCAGCTCCCAAAAACACCCCCCTGCATGGTAAGGCTGATGCACAGGCCAAAAAATTATCAGGAACTTCAAAAAAGCAAAGCCAGCACCATCAGAGTGTGTAAATGTTCTTTTATTGTGGCCACACCATGATAAAAATCAGACCGGTTTCGGCAACCAAGCCTTCATCAGTGATAAAATACAAGGCACAAATCCCACAATTTATACCACATTTAATCATTATCAATTAAACAATCATTCATATTTAAAGCAACAGCCATCCTTTTCTCCAGAGCTATATGTATTACATGTGATTATTTAAGCCTGGGGAGAATAAACCCCCATGTTTAATGATCCAGCCCTTCTCCTTTTTGTTTAATATAGCATGCCATCCCAATTTATCCTATCCCCCCAAACTTTATCAGTAACCACAAAATGATATTTCGCATTATTATGTTCAGAGTGTCTTTGTATAAAGCATTTGACATGTGCTCAGTACGAATATCACTCAGATGTTCAGATATGCATACCCATATAGGCCCCGAAGTCTGCCTAACATAAAAGGCATTACATGAGCAAGTTAGCAAGTATACCAGCCAATCTGACCCACAATTTGCAAAAAAATCCCATATCATAAACCTTACTGGTGTTACTAGAAAATTGTTTTGATTTTAGCATGTATTTGCAAAAAGAACAATGTCCACATGGATAAGAATCAAAAACTTTTTCACCAGTCAGAGTACCCTGGTATACGTTATTTCGATTTCTATACCCGCATTTGTAATGGTTAAAGTGGTACCCTGGGGTTGACCCTCTTCTGTAGGAGAATTGACATCTGGGCATAAGTAAACCAGATAGTTGACCACTGGCTAACCGAATGTTCCAATTTTTATTTATGACCTCCCTAATGATATTAATATTTCGGCCATATGTCGTAACAAATCTAATAACATCCCCATTATCCTGCTTCTTATGATGATATACAAGTGTTTCCAATTTATTTTTATCCTTTACCCATCTTTTGGCTGACCTGATATTACAGGGATGATATCCCCTAACCATAAATCTTTCAGTAAGATCCTCCTCAAAATACATGTAGACATCTGGAGAAGAACAAATTCTCTTAACTCTCTAACTGTGACTTAGGTTTATTTTCTTTAATGTGGCGGGCGTGCAGACTCGTAGCAAATAAATTTATTATACTGTGGATATTTGCGATATATCTGGGAAAAATTAATCTGCTCTATATCCACATTCAAAGTAAATTCTATTCCCCATTTGTTTTCGTTCAAATACTGAACAAATTCAAACAGTCTGCCCCACCCTGCCACACCAACCAACAGTCATCCAAAAATTTTCTCTATATGTCTATATCAGAAATATATGTATTAGGCATACTGTCATAAATCAGCAGATTCTCTATATAGCCCATAAACAATGACTGTTGATTGGTGTGGCACTGACTGTTCGAATTTGTTCAGTATTTGAACGAAAACAAATGGGGAATAGAATTTACTTTGAATGTGGATATACAACAGATTAATTTTTTGGATGTGACAGTCACAAGGAATAGTGACAATACTTTTTCATCCCAGGTATATTGCAAATATCCATAGTATAATAATTTATTTGCTACGAGTCTACACCCCTGCCACATTATAGAAAATATACCCATGTCACAGTTTTTGAGAGTTAAGAGAATTTGTTCATCTCCAGATGTCTATAGGCATTTTGAGGAGGATCTTACTGAAAGATTTATGGTTAGGGGATATCATCCCTGTAATATCAGGTCGGCCAAAAGATGGGTAAAGGATAAAAATAGATTGGAAACACTTGTATATCATCATAAGAAGCGGGATAATTGGGATGTTGTTAGATTTGGTACGACATATGGCCGAAATATTAATATCATTAGGGAGGTCATAAATAAAAATTTTAACATTCTGTTAGCCAGTGATCAACTATCTGGTTTACTTACGCCCAGATGTCAGTTCTCCTGCAGAAGAGGGTGAACCCTGGGGTTCCACTTTAACCATTACAAATGTGGGCATAGAAATCAAAATAAAGTATACCGGAGTACTCTGACTGGTGAAAAAGTTTTTGGTTCTTATCCATGTGGACATTGTTCTTTTTGCAAATATATGCTAAAAACAAAACAATTTTCTCGTAACAACACTAGTAAGGTTTATGATATGGTTTTTTTTTGCAAATTGTGGGTCAGATTGGGTGACTTTAATATAGACTGGAATACCATTAATAATGAAAATCCCTCCTGTCATATAAACCTACATGGTTTTACTCAATCCATTACCACTACAACAAGGCTTAATAAACCAAGTAAGAAACAGAGTATCTTAGAATGGATACTCATAAACAAAGCCAATGTCTCATATAAAGTAGGAATTATGCCTGATGACCTCAGTGACCACTGCCTAACCTATATCTCTAGAGAAAAGACTGACTATCAAAACCTCCCCAACATTAGAATAATACGCTCTACCAAACACTTTAAAACTGACTTATTTCAACAGATCTCAAAACATGCAGCTGGAACCTCTTGAAATCACTTCCACTTAATGAAGCAGTATCTTTCTTCAACTCTACCTTCCTTTCCATTTTGGATAAACATGCCCCTGAATGCTCTATTAGAATAAAGTCTAATATAGCCCCATGGCTCTCAAAGGAAACAAAGAAATTAATTCATACTAAAAATAAAGTTTGGGCCAAATGGAGATACCATAGAATCAGTTCTGATTTTCTTCATTTTCGCCAACTTAGAAACCTTACAAAAAAAGCTATAATCTCTGACAAAAAAAACTACTACTGTAAACTACAAGAAACCCATTTAAATCAACCCAAACAATTCTGGTCTTCTATCAACAAACTCCTTTCTCCTGGAACAGCTAAAACTCCCTCCCCTCTAAACGCTGACCCGGATACCCCTAACCATACTGCAAACGCTTTTAACTCCTTTTTTATAGAAACCATTCAATCTCTTGCTAGACAACTAAACACCAATAACTTTTACCCTCCAAGTAATCTTGACTCCCCCAACAACTTCACTCTTCAGCCCATCTCTACCTCTTTCATCTACAAGCTTATTCTCAAACTGAAACCCTGCACCCCCTCTGCTGACAAACTCCCTTCTCTCTTTCTTCAAAAGGCTGCTAAACAGATTGCATACCCTATATCTATACTCATAAATAGGACTATCCAAGAGGGAACCATACCTGATATATGGAAAGTCTCTCATATCATCCCACTACATAAAGGTGGTAACTCTGTTGACTACACTAACTTTAGACCCATTGCTCTTCTCTCACCTCTTGCTAAGATAATGGAAAAATGTATTCATCAGCAACTTGTACAGTATCTCTCTTTACACAACATTATAGCCAACTGCCAACATGGCTTTAGACCACACCATAGCACCTCCACTGCCCTCCTTTCCTTTGTTGATACCATCAACAACTCTCGTAACTCTAACCTTGTCTCCTCTACCCTTTTCATTGACCTTTCTAAAGCTTTTGACATGGTGAACCACTCTTCCCTTATTAACATCCTTCAATCCCTGTCATTTGATAACCTGGCTATAAAATGGTTTACTTCCTATCTAAGCAACAGACAACAAGCCGTTCTTTGGGACAATCATATCTCTTCCTTATTGCCTGTTTCTATTGGAGTCCCACAGGGCTCCATTCTTGGGCCACTTCTCTTCTCCCTTTACATAAACGATCTTAACACTGTAATCCCTCAAGCTACCTGCATCCAATACGCTGACGACTCCACTATTATTTGTTCAGCATCTACCTCTTCAGAGCTACTCTCCCTAACTCAAACTACCTTCAACACTGTAGAAACTTGGTTTTCTAGACGGTACCTCCTCCTCAATGCTAAAAAAACTAAACTTCTCCTTTTCACTCCTACCACTAGAGCCTCCCCATTAAACTTCAACATCTTGTCCAATGACACCACTATCATCTCTCCTGACACAACAACTAAACTGCTAGGAATAACCATTGATAACAATATCACTTTTGATCAACACATCAATAACATCATCAAAACAGTTAACAAAAAAATAGGTTCATTATACCGTATTAAACCATTTCTTACACCTTCTACCAGAGCTACTATCGCCCACTCCCATCTGATATCTACTCTCTTTTACGCCTCACCTATTTTCACTAACCTTAAAAAGGCTAACCTAAATAAACTAGCAACTTGTTATAATAGCATTGCTCGCTTTACCACCAGTAACCCTTTCAGAACACATCACTGTCATAACCTAAAACTCCTAGGCTGGCTTGAGCTACACAACTGTCTTATTATCTCACAACTTACTATTGCCCACAAGATACTCTACCAACCGGATAACACCCCAATACTTTCTCAACTTTTAATCCCTTATAACAATCTTACCTCCCTTCGATCTTCTTCTAAACTTATGACCAAATCTGTAAAATCCCATAATTTAGCTGGTGACTCTCTGTTCACTAATACTGTAGGTAGGACATGGAATCTGCTACCCACTGATATCACTCTAATCTCCTCCTTACCACTCTTCAAACAAAAAATCAAACTGTACTTCCAAAACCACTGGCTGTGTTCCTGCAGGACTCCTGACTAACCTTCTTCACTCCCCCCACTCTACCTTAACTATATACTGTGCTTACTAGCTATACACACTATTTCTTTTTTCTTGCCCTGCTGCTCTCCTCTTATGCTCTGACTCACTCCTCCTTTTCTCTCCCCTACCCTCTCTTCCATCTTCCTACTCCGTCTCCTTACTTGACTACTGTTTCTCACTCTTTCCCTCTCTTGTATTACTACATTAATCCCTTTAAATCTCCTGCTTTACCTCTTTCTCTTTGACAGATTATTGAAAACTAATTGCTAATCTTTAGCTTATTTAATGTTATGCTACTACTGACCTAGTATAATTTTTGTGAGTGCCTTAGGTATTTGTTGTTCATATTACTAAATGTATATTCTTATTATACTTAAATTTATCTTTTTTTTATTATATGTCTCTTTATATTGATTTATGTGTGGAGCTTTTCTCCCCGGGCCTCTACTGAAAATGGACATATATCCAGCTAGACTAGCCCGGTTAACAAATGTAAAATAAAATAAGTAAATAAAATAAAAGATTGGCTGGTATACTTGGTGACTTGCTCATGCAATGCCTTTTATGTTGGGCAGACTTCAAGGCCTATACGGGTACGCATGTCTGAACATTTGAGTGATATTTGTACTAAGCGCATGTCAAATGCTTTATACAAACACACACTGAAACATAATAATGCGAAATATCATTTTGTGGTTTTTGATAAAGTTTGGGGGGATAGGATGAATAAATTGGATTGGTATGCTGTATTAAAAAAAAAGAGAAGGGCTGGATCATTGAAGTTGGGTGGTTTATTCTCTCCAGGCTTAAATGACCATATGTAATAAATATGGCTCTGGAGAAAAGGATGGCTGTTGCTTTAAATATGAATTTAAATTTTTTTGTTTAATTGATAATGATTAAATGTGGTATAAATAGTGGGATTTGTGCCTTGTATTTTATCACGGATGAAGGCTTGGTTGCCAAAACCGGTCTGATTTTTATCATGGTGTGGCCACAATAAAAGAATATTTATACGCTCTGATGGTGCTGGCTTTGCTTTTTTGAAGAATCAGTTTATCCTACTTGACTCTCGTCACCCCCCCCCCAGTTAAATCCTTCAGCTCTTTATTAATTACTGTCCACAACTTCTCTAGTTGATAAAAATGTCTGCCCTGAAAGACTAAAGGGACTAAAAACATTTTAACTGCCTGTATGTTACCTGTCTCCGTGTAACAGTTTCCAATTTCACAGTTTGTATTATCTTTTATTTAGCCTCTTCCACATATCCTTAGCTGCCACACCAGAATCATTTTTAATCCATAATCTTAAATTAATTTTATGTGCCATAAATATGGATTTGATGCTATCAGTGTCATTTTATCTCGAATGGGTCTAGGATCCGACATCTGAGCTGAAGCTCCTCCCCTTCCCAAGATCCCTTGCTACCCACAACCCTCAGATCTCATTTGCTGCGATTTCCTTCAAACATGGTTCCTGCAGCCCCAACCATTTGGGTTCAGATAAGTAGCATTTTTCCTTTCCTTTTGGGTTTTTTTCTCTCTCGTCTCCTGCCTTACCATTTATCTCCCAATGGTCATTACCTCCCGTCCCAGTAATCTTTGAAGTACTTTTTAACCCCCCTTTCCTGGATTCCCACCCTTTCTCTTCCTAGGTCTTCAGTAGCCCTTTTTCTATTCCTTTCCCTCTGCCCTCCCCCCTTTTTTGCTGTTGGGCTCTGTGTGTGTGTGCGTCTGTGTGTGCGTCTGCGTCTGTGTGTGTGCGTCTGCGTCTGTGTGTGTGCGTCTGTGTGCGTCTGTGTGCGTCTGTGTGCGTCTGTGTGCGTCTGTGTGCGTCTGTGTGCGTCTGTGTGTGTCTGCCTGAAAAGCCCACGGTTTTAAAAGGTGATCCTGGTGCGGTCGGAAGATGCTGCATTCTCACTTGCACAAGGAATGTGTTTACTGTCTGGGAGAGCCACATCTGGAGGTTGAATGACATTTTGTGCCGGATTCAACCCCAGGACTCTCCTGGACTGCAGGAATAAGCTCCTGCTTAAAGGTTTGGCCAAAGGGGGGGGGGTCCCTTGATTTCAGGTTCCCCTTCTAAATCTCCCTCCTTTGGTTCCCAAGAGAAGTCTTCATCCTCAAGGGATTCTTCTGCCAAAAATTCGAGGTGCTCTGATCGCAACTCCCCAGATCTGAGACCAGGCTTCCTAGCTTTGTATCTGGAATCTTTTGCTCTGAGAGCCCTAGCTTGCTCTGTCAGATGTGAGACCTCGACCTAGACTGCACTCAGATCCGATAGTTTTGTCAGTTCTGATTGTTATTGAAGTATCCACCTCCAGACCCAGGGGATTGGATCCAGGGCTTTCAAGCAGGTCTCCTTCTCGAAACTGCATGCCTCCAGCTAGGTTGAGCCATTCCTCACTATCTTCCTTTTCCATCAGGAGTCTTCTCCCCTCAGATATGGAAAGGATGATGAGCTTTCTCAAGGCCAAGTTCAAGTTAGACATGTTGCCATCCCCTGCCCACTTGCCCAGGGGATATTCGCCGTCCATGGAACTTCTCTGTCCTTGACAGCTCCATCTGGGTTTGGACCCCCAGGATCAGGGCATCCCTAGGGAGAGGCCAATGGTGTTGGGCATTTTTTTTCTTCCCACACTGTTCGGGGCCCTGGCAGGTTCAGCTTTGTTGCCATCTGAGCTGGCTGCGCCTTGGCCCTATGAGGTTGGTGGGGGTTGCAGAAGAGTGGGGTTGGGACAGGAGCTTTTGGATCATTCCCTCCCTCTGAGGGCCTCTGTTTTGGACAGCTCAAGGCCAATATCATCTAGGGGCATTAGTGCTGCCTCGTTCACCCTGTCTGCCCTGGTCAGCTGTGGCCGTTGGGGTGGGGGGCTTTGTCCAGCCCATTTGCTTTCCGGGTGATAGGACTGTCTCTGGCTGGGCAGATGCCTCTACCTTAGCTCTGGATCCTCTCCATCCTCTCTCGACATTGGTCGGCAAGACCTCATCATCCTGTCAGGGTCAGCCCTTCCGTGAGTGCCTTCAGACGGGCATTGCCCCCATCAGGGCTCCTTCCTCTGAGTCCTCCCCAGAGCCCACAGTAGAGGAGCCTCCTCGTATGAGGACATGCAAGAGGAGTCACTTGGACTCCCCTCAAGAGCCCCATATGGAAAATGGATTTTGAGGAAGGAGATGGATCCCCCTGACTTTCGTCCGAGGAGGTATCTTTCGGAGGACATCATCGATCTTTAAACAGCAAGGTGGTTGGTCTTCCCCCACCCTGTCTTCAAAGGAATCCATGTTCCTGAAGGCCTTTGGCCTTCTACCTGGGTGTCTGCCGATGAGCTTGTCCAGCTCTTATCCAACAGGGCCTGGAAGGAGCCGGACCCAGTGGAACCAGTTCCCAAGAAAACAAATAAGTTCCTAATTCACTCCTCAAAGACTGTTTTTTGGATCAAGGGCATTCCCACTGATGTTATTGTGGTGGTATCAGCTACAAAAAAGGAGCTCACCGAACAGAGCTCCATGGTGCATCCCCTGAACAGGGAGTCCCGGGCGATTGGCCATTTCGGGAAGTGCTTGTTTGCCGCAGCTACATTCGGACTGAAAGCAACCAACTACATGGAACACTTTACCTAGCTGCAAAGAGACTTGGTATTGGAGCTCTCCACTTCCCTTTCTCAGTTGCTACCTCCGGAGAGTCTCAAATTGATCTCTCAGAAGCTGTCTACTCTGACTTCCCTAGCTAACGCTGCAATTGAGGTTGCTCTCCAATGCGATGGAGGCCACCTCTGAAGTAGTGGGCACTGACATTGCCATTAGGCGCCTGCCTGTCTTCGCCTTTGCAGGTTTGCACAATTCTTCAAGGTGTCTTTCACGAATGCCCCTTTCAATGGGTCGACTCTGTTTGGCCCGTCGGTCAAAGAAACTTTAACCTGTGGCAAGTAGGATGGAAAGACTCTGTCCACAGTCGGGATCAAGTTCTCTACTCCCCATCGATCTTTTTCCAAAAATCAGAGGGATAGTAAGGAACTGTGGTTCTGCAGGTCTGTCTTCCTTCCAGGATGCACCCTGTGTGTGTCCAGCCAGGGAAGGGAGTTTGACAACAGACGCCGGCCCAGAGGCAGAGGGGGTCTGCAGAAACCAGGGCTACTGGGAACCCTTCTCAGCGAAACCCCTGAAACTCTGCTTGGCTGTCCTGCCCTGGAGGCAGCCAGGGGTAGTCTCTCCTTCCACCCACTAGCCTGAACAAGCATAATCTCAGATCAGTGGGTGTTAAACATCTTGTCCAGGGGTTAATTCATAACCTTTTTTCAGCCCCCTTCAGTTAAAAAAAAATCTCTCCTAGATGTTCCATCCTGCCAGAGGGAGTTGACACTTCTAGAGGTTCGACACCTTCAAAAAAAGAGCCTTCCAGGGGGTTCCAATAGGACGAGTGTCCAGGACTTGCTTTCCCTCTTTGGTGCCCAAGAAAACCAGGGAACTACGCTCCATTTTGACCTTGGTGCTTTAAATTTGTTGGTCAAGAAGGAAAAGTTCCAGATGGTCACTGTTCAGTCTATTCTGCCTCTTCTGCGCAGGGACGATTGGATGTGCTCAGTGGATCTCAAGAATGCATACTATCCCATCAGATTCTACAGATGCTCCAGGAGATACTTACGCTTCCGGCTGGGGGCCAATTACTATCAGTTCAGAGCCCTGCTTTCTGGACTCAACACAGCCTCCTGGGCATTTAACAAGTGTATGGCAGTGGTGGCAGCTCATCTCCGGCTGCAAGGCTTCCATGTCTTCCCATACCTGGATGATTGGCTCCTCACGGCCCCCCACAAAGCATCATCTTCTGCATCATCTCACATTGGCCATGGATTACACACAGTCTCTTTCAGGGCCTAGGCATCAAAGTCAACCTGCCCAAATCCAATCTTGCTGTTTGTCAGAGCATGGAATTTATAGGGGTCTTTCTGGATACAGTTTCAGAGGCTGCAGCACTTCACTAACACAGAGTCAAGATGATTCAGGACTAGGTCTGTCTTCTGCTGGATCTGGAACATCCCATAGTCCACTTTATCATGCAAGTGCTAGGTTCAATGACAGCGGAGATGCAGTTAGTTCCTCTCACCCGATATCATATGAGGGTCCTACAGTGGACCCTGGCAGTACAATGGTCAGCTCATCTTCATCCCATATCCATGGTCGTCAGGATTTCTCAAGTCTGCAGACGTCCCCTTACTTGGTTTCTCCAGGTTCAGGATTTTCTAGGCAGACCCTTCTGTCTTTCCCAACCCTAAGCAACTGTGACCACGGATGCCTCCCTGTTGTGGGGGGGGGGGCATTATCGGGGAAGGACTGTTCTAGGCACGTTGTCCCCCCCTCAGAGACCAGATTGCACATAAATGTCCTGGAGATGCGAGTAGTCCTTCTAATACTGCAATCCTTTAAGGACCATCTCCCTCTTGCAGTTCACTCATACAACATGGTAGTGGTCTGGTACATCAACACGATCTTATCTCCTGTGCAGAGAGGCCATGAGAGTGTGGTAATGGGAGATGTCTTCCAGGCGCTTTCTTCTTGCAATACACATTCCCGGCATTTCCAGTGTGCTAGTCAACAAACTCAGCAGATCTAGCCTGAGTCCTCACGATTGGTCCCTGAACCAGTTAGTGGCACGTTGGATATTCAACTTTTAGGGTCTTCCGTGCTGCAATCTTTTTGCCTCCCTGAACAACCACAAATGCCACGACTATTTTGCCCTGATCCATAATGGGGGATGATCCGATTCACAGTTGGCCATCGGGACTTTTACATGTTTATCCCCATACTCCCCTCCTCCCCAAGGTCTTACAGAAAGCTCATTGCCTCCATCTGGCTCATCAGGCACGGTTTCCCTCCTTTGGTTTCATCTGAAATATCCACCTTGGATATTAGATCCCATTCCGGATCTCATTTCCCTTCCTTGGGGGCTTCCTCTTCCCAACCTTCAGTCTCTTCATCTGATTGCTTGGTACCTTCAATTCCAATGATTCTTTCCCTGTCCAGGCTTCCTATCCTGGTTAAGACCTTTTTTTGGCTTCCCAAAAGCCATCTACCAAGAAGGTGCATTCCAGCAAATGGAGGAGATTCTCTATATGGGTAAAACCATGCAGTCTAGGTCCCTTTTCAGCTTCTGTTCCTGACATCTTGTTGTTCTTGGCCTCTCTTTTACAACTGGGGCTAGTTTCTCGATGATTAAACTTCAGCTGGCTGCCATCTCCAACTTCAATTTGAGCGAAAGTCCCACTTTTTCTTGTAGGCTGTGTAAGGTCTTCCTTAAAGGGGTCTTTCTACTCAGACCTGCTGTAAAGGATCCTTCCCCCCATGGGATCTCACTCTGGTGCTGCAGTTGTTGATGCAAAAACCTTCTGAGCCTGCGGCAACCTGTGACCTCATATTCGTGTCCTGGAAGAAATTCTTTTTGGTGACTGTTACTTCAGACAGGAGGGTCTCCAGATTGCAGGCTGTCTGCATAAAGCTTCTGGTATCCCATAAAGATAGGGTGTCTCTCAGGATCAGTCCTCTCCTTGTCCTTAAGGTAGCTTCGGAGGTGAATCTTAATCAGTCGATTCAACTTCCTGTGTTCTTTCCAAAATTTTCCAGTAAAGTAGAATATCAGTTGCATTGTTTGGATGTTTATAGGCAGTTATGCTTTTACCTCAAGCAAACTGAAAATTTTCATAAGTCTGATCAGCTCTTTGTTGCTTATTCTCAGGTCAGGAGAAGTCAAGCGGTTTCCAAGGTGTCTATTTCTGTTTGGATCTCCAGCTGTATTTCTTATATTTACAAAAGCAGACACCTGGAGCTCACTGGACCAGTCAAAGCTCACTCCACTCGGTCAGTAGCCACATCCTCTGCCTTCTTGGCTAAACCTTCTTTAGATGAGATTTGCACTGCTGCTACTTGGTCTAATCCCCATACCTTTGTTGCTCGTTACAAGTTAGACTTTGGTGTCCATGAGCAGGACTTCCTTTGGTTCTTTTGTGCTCCGGCATATCCTTCCATGAAGCCTCCCAGGGTTATTAGTAGCTGGGGACTCTGACCCATCCGTGATCAGTAATGACATAGATAGCATCAGGTAAAGAGTTATGTACTTTAACTTGGAATCTGTGCTCTCCGGTGTCATTATTCATCACGTTCCCACCCTCCCCTCCTGCTGGTGATTAGGGAGTTAGGGAGGAATGTATTCCTTAGTATACTTTCATCTTCTTAGGTAGTATTCACTGCCTCCTTTTACTATCCAGCAAACTCTATCTGAGGGCTGTGGGTAGCAAGGGATCTTGAGAAGGGGAGGAGCTTGAGCTCAGGAGCTACCTTCCTAGTTGCAGGCTCTGATCCTAGACCCATCCATGTTGAATAATGGCTCTGGATAGCACAGATTCCAAGTTATGGTAAGTACATAACTCTGTTGCTGAACCAATTTGTGTGTGGGTACATAATTTACTGCTATTGCCTTTGTGTTAGTTTCAAACCTTTTTGGCATTCAAAATTAATAAAGCTATCTCAAAATGCAACACTGTAATGTTTTGTGTTTTTATCCGGTATAAAATATCATCTGCAAATAGAGCCAGCTTTACTTGACTACCATTCCAATTATATCCTTGAATTTTTTTGAGTCCCTTATTTTCTTTGCTAGTGGTTGTAAATGTAATGCAAATAACAAAAGAGAAAGAGGACACCCCTGCTTGGTTCCTCTACTAAAGAATAAATTATCAGAGGAACCCACCCACTTTAATTTTCACCTCCGATCTGTCATATATCCTTCTAATCAACCTTATAATTTTATCAGGGAATGCAAATGCTTCCAGTGCACTACTCATAAAGTCCCAGATTACTCTGTCAGATGCTTTTTCTGCTTCAAGACTCACCAAAAACAGTGGTATTTTCTTGCATTCTACTTCCCTCTGGATTGTCAGTGTTCTGTTAATGTCAAATGTTTGCTTTCCCTCCACAAAACCACATTGTGCCATATCTGTCAATTTTGGCATGACTTTTGGCATTCTTTTAGCCATATAAACACTTTTATAATCATGGTTTTAGTATTAAAATGGGCCTGTATGAAGCTGGATCTGATGACTCTCTAACCTCTTTAGGTATTACAGGTACCGCCTCTTTCTTCAGGATGCTGGTACTTCTCTTAAAATACTGCTTTCAGACTTCCACAGGAATACAGTCTTCCTGGGGACTTTCCATACATCACCATTTTTATCTCCTCTCCTTCTTTCCTTTTAGTAATTGAGCCTCATCTAACTCTAACCTTGCCATTTTTAATTCTTCCATAAACATTTATATTTGTACCTTTTCTTGAGTTTCATATTTTTCTGCTTTGCACAGACTTTCATAGAATTTCCAAAATATTTCTAATAACTTCTACAGGATCTCTTGTTATCTTCCTTGTTATAGGCTCCCTAAGCTTGGTGACGGCCCTTTCTACTTTCTGTTGCCCGAGTCATTTTGCTAAAAATGTTTGTGCTCTAGAATTATCAAAAAGCAGTTGCTTAACAGCAGTCTTTCTGAACTTGTGCATGTTATCGAGGTAATCCCTTATTTTCTGCCTAGAATTCTGTGGTTGCTCCTTTTCTTGTTCTGAGAGATTTCCCCTATTTTGTAATAGTTCCACATTTGTCAGTCCCTCTAAATAATTTGTGTTACTTCTTGACCATATCTCTCCTTTATTTCCACCCTAGTTTTAAACTCCACTTTAATTTTATTCCACTCCCCTAGCTGTATTTTCAGAAGAAAATTTTATCTTTTCTAGTAGCTCCTGAATTAATTCCAAAACCCATTCCTTAAATTCCTCTCTTTTCAACCAATAGTTGAGAAAGTACCAGTGTCTCATTTTTATTTCATTACCTTGCGTTATTTTAGTTATTATTGGAGTATGATCTGAAATAGTTATTGTGTGTTTCAAGACCTTCAGTTAAATGCACAAGTTCCTGTAAGATACAAAAACTGGGTTAGGCTAGATAGATTTTATATCTGTGTGAATAACTCCTAGTATTGAATTCACATCTTCCATGCCAAACGCTTTCACAAATTTCTTCAAACAGCTACCCTGCTTCGCTATATTTTCTGTTCTTGGCCCCCCAGACACATCTTCACTGTTGCAAACCAAATTCCAGTCTCCACCTATAAGTAATATTCCCTGCTGAAAGCTGATCCAGAATTTTCTTAAGCTCCATTATAGCAGTTTTAGGGGGATGTAAATGCATGCAAGTGTAATCCTCCTCCATAGCCGGTAGCCCCTTAGTACTGTTTATCTTCCATTATACTTTTCCTCCTCTTTTGTCACTCTTTTGGCTCCTCTTGCAATTAATGTACATACTCCTCTTTTTCCTTTGCCCCAGGTATTCCTCTGAATAACCATCTTGAAAACCTTTCTTTATCAAATTTACATGTTCAGTGCTTTCCAGGTGTGTCTCCTGTAGTATAGCTATTTGCACACTACATTTGTAATGTAGTTCACAACTCCCTCTTAATTTTATATATTTATTTGTAAGACCATTCAGATTGAAAGACATTACAGAAAGCATCATTTTCTTATATAGTTATTACCACCATTTATGTATAACTGCTTTTTTGTTAAATCTCTGGTTCCAATTTTTGTTACATGCATACACTTTTCAGCAGCTTGGTATTTTTATACAGTTGTTTCTTGTCGTATTCATGTGCACCTATGCCACATCTTACCTAGCTTTCTGTTTTTTTTGAAAGCCCTCAGACAGAACAAACAATCCCCCCTAAAACCTGTTAACTTAATAACACACACAACTATGTACATGTTCAAATATTGAAGTTTTTGCTTCCTAATAAAACAAAAGTTCTGAGTTGATAGCCACACAGAGAGACTAGAGTTAACCAAAAAGAAAGGTTAGTCAAGGTAAGATGCACGGTACAGCCCATGCTATTAGTAAGTGCCTATTACATTTTGTCTCTTTATAGCTTTCCCAGCTGAGAAAACACTTGAATGCTTTCAGAAAATATTTTCTCCAAGCCATTTCTCTTTATCAAATTGTCTTCTAGTGACATGCAAACCAGACACAAAAATGCTAAGGGTACCTTGTTTACCAGAAAAAAAGTCTTAGAATAGTCAATATTCTTTTTAATTTACATGATTTGGTACTTTTCAGTTATCGGGGCAACAGTTCTAATGAGCGCTTGTGTGCATGACCCTTGTGTGTATTTCCTGTCAGGCTCTCCGTGAAGCGTCGCTGTTAAGTGGGACTTGAACCAGTTGTCGTAATTCTGTTTTTCTATACTCCAAAAGGCTCATTCGTGCATATGTAGGATTTTGTTTAAAGATGTTGGCACCCAGAAATTGTATCGGGTTCTGTTATTGTCTGTTCTTAATCCTTTGCTCGGTAGAGTGTGGATGGCTGTATCTTTGAAATATTAGTTGTGCTTACAGCATCCCCAGCCCAGAGGATGAGACGGAAAACACAGTAAAAAACACAAGGGTGGGCTTCATAGTAGTGTCTGTGTAAGAAACAGCTGTAAAAGCAACTGGACTAACTTTGGATACCAAACCTAAAGGTATCTCTGCACTGGAATAAGTTATTGGAAGAAGAGGACTTCACATAATTAATTTTATTAACTTTAAGATCCTATCAAGTTTGAAGTGCATGGGACATTCTCTGCCATTTACTACTGTCTGAACATGGCTAGGCTCTTCTTTACATACATTACACAGTCCGCCAGCTCTTGCTTCGCTTGAAAATGTCTTGATGTCTTTGTTGCATATTACTGTACATATTACAAAAATGTACTTGAGGTGTGTGTGTGTTTTTGCAGCACATTAAGATCTGTTTCTTTCTCTTTCAAAACAACTGCTTCAGGGCTAACAACTGTGCAGTCATTGTGAGCCTGTTGGAACTGTTGCCCTGATAATGGAAAAGTACCCATGATTTGTAATAAACTTCTTACTGGATAACACCGAAGTTCTTAACCCAGTCATTTTCCTGTGCAAGCATGAGAAAATGCACACTGATTTTTCTTTTGTCGTACTCTCTTAACAAGACCCTCCCCCTGCACTCTTCCTCTTTTTTTATTGCAGTGCCTACATTTCTTAAAACTAAAAGAAAAAGAGAGAAGGAAAAAGAAAAAAAAACTGTTTATATTAATATCCCCACTGCATTTAAAAAAAAAAAACTGAGAGAACTTTACTTGCAAGTCTAATTGGCTTTGTATCATCTTTAAAGCTATCACAGCTGGAAAACTCCTAATTGTTTTAGAGAACATTATGTCCTAGTGAATTTCTCTCTTTTTTTCTCCTCAGCCAATCCCTGTCCACCAGACTGTGCCCAGTTTCTCTTATTAGATTGGCTCCATGGAGACATGAAGACTAGCTGTAGAATTGCTACTTTAGTATACGTGCATTTGTTAGAAAAATAGCCTCATAATATTCTGTATTCTTTTTCATTTGCTTTTTCTCTCTTAAAATTAATCAAACAGTGGTCCTTAAGCCAGTCATGCAAGAATGAAAAAAACAGATTAATTCTAACTTTGTCATGCCTTTTTTAACCCGGCACCTTTTTTTCATTGCATTGCCTGCATTTCTCAAAACTGAACAAGAAGAAAGCAAGATGAAGAAAAAAGAAACACCACCAATTCCCATTACACTTAAAAATGACGTGCAAAGAGAACCATGCACCACAAATACAGTACTGTTAAGAAAAAGTGTTTACTTAGCTGTCTCCCCTCTCTTCCCCTCCCCAAAGCATTTTGCCGAACATTAATGACATGAATGAAGTAGGGCATATATTTAGAGTCCCCCACATAACCAACCAATATTGAAAAGGTTCAACATTTCTTGAATTTCTTGTTCTGTCATATTTCACAAATATAATTATTGCATTGTAATTCCACATTAAGTTACTGGTTTTATTACTGTTCTCCACCCCCCAAATCCTGTCTCTGATTCACTTCCAACGTACTCTCGATTCTTCTTGTCAACTCTTGTGCTTCCTTCCTTTTCTCCCAACATTTTTCTTTGACATACTGGAAAAAAGGTTTCAAAGGTACAGTTTCTCTGTGGTATTTATTACCAGATGAACAAGAAGCAGAATCTTCTGTTTCACGGCTCACTTTTTGGTGGACAAACTTTTTTTTATTTCCTCCTTAGCATGCACTTCATCAAAAAATGATTTGTCTCTCCTGGCAAGAATACCTTAGACAGCTGGATACAGCAGTTTGAATCCTACACCAGCATCTCGACATTCTCTGAATAGTGGAATGAATTTACTTCTCTTTTGTCTTGTGTACAATGAGTAATCATTCTCCACAAACACTCTGCTGTCGCCCACTTTTAGTATTTTGTCCTCCTGCCACAGTTTTGTCAGAATCAACTCCTCCTGCTGGTAGAATTGCATCTTTCCTATTAAAGGGCTAGGTTGCTTTCTTATAGCTAGGTTTGGAGCATACACACAATGTGCCCTTTCATCTAACTATGGAATACCATTCCAATTGCTTATTAGTGTTTTCATAAAATTAGTACAGTCTGTTCCTCCCAACATCTCTGGTATAGCTGAAAATCTCAGGTTTTCCCCTACATGCTCTGTCTTCTCTTATTTTTTCCTGAACATATTCAGCCAGCCTTTTTTCTTCATTTGACCTCTTATGTTTGCAGCTTTATCATCTCGTGTGAATATCTGTTTAAAGCTTCTTCATGTTTGTGTTGATGTACTCCATCAGTATTTTATTTATTTTAACTAGGTCTGTATCATCATCATCTTCTTTCGGCTGTTCCCGTTAGGGGTCGCCACAGCGGATCATCTGTTTCCATTTCTTCCTGTCCTCGGCATCATGCTCTTTCACACCAACTGCCTGCATATCCTCTCTCACCACATCCATAAACCTTATCTTAGGCCTTCCTCTTTTCCTCTTACCTGGCAGCTCCATCCTTAGCATCCTTTTCCCAATATACCCAGCATCCCTCCTCAGCACATGTCCAAACCAACGCAATCTCTCCTCTCTTGCTTTGTCTCCAAACTGTCCAACCTGAGCTGACCCTCTAATATACTGATTCCTAATCCTGGCCATCCTAGTCACACCCAGTGCAAATCTTAACATCTTTAACTCTGCCACATCTAGCTCTGACTCCTGCCTTTTTGTCAATGCCACCGTCTCCAACCCATATGACATAGCTGGTCTCACTACCCTCTTGTAGACCTTCGTTTTCACTCTTACTGGTACCTGTCTGTCACAAATCACTCCTGACACTCTTCTGCACCCTGCCTGTACTCTCTTCTTCACCTCTCTTCCACACTCACCATTCCTCTGAACTGTTGATCCCAAGTACTTAAACTCATCCACCTTTACCAACTCTATTCCACCTTTACCAACTCTATTCCCTGCATCCTCACCATTCCTCTACCCTCCCTCTCATTTACACACACATGTTCTGTTTTAGTCCTGCTGACCTTCATTCCTCTCCTCTCTAAAGCATATCTCCACCTCTCCAGAGTCTCTTCAACCTGGTCCCTACTCTCACTACATATCACAATGTCATCTGCAAACATCATAGTCCACGGGGCCTCCTGTCTGATCTCATCTGTCAACCTGTCCATTACCACTGCAAATAAGAAAGGGCTCAGAGCTGATCCTTGATGTAATCCCACCTCCACCTTAAACGTATCTGTCACTCCCACCACAGTCCTCACCAATGTCACAATACCCTTGTACATATCCTGCACCACTCTAACATACTTCTCTACCACTCCCGACTTCCTCGTACAATACCACAACTCCTCTCTAGTCACCCTGTCATATGCTTTCTCTAAGTCCACAAAGACACAGTGCAACTTCTTCTGACCTTCTCTGTATTTCTCCAACAACACTCTCAGAGCAAACATTGCATCTGTAGTGCTCTTTCCTGGCATGAAACCATACTGCTGATCACTAATCATCACCTGCCTTCTTAACCTAGCTTCCACTACTCTTTCCCATAACTTCAAGCTGTCACTGATCAATTTTATCCCTCTGTAGTTACTGCAACTCTGCTCATCACCATAGGTACCAAAACACTTTTTCTCTACTCCTCAGGTATCCTCTGACTTTCCAAAATTTCATTAAACAATCTGGTTAAAAATTCCACTGCCATTTATCCTAAGCATCTCCATGCTTCCACTGGTATGTCATCTGAGCCAACAGCCTTTCCATTCTTCATTCACTTCATAGCTGTCCTTACTTCCTCCTTGCTAATCTGTTTCACTTCCTGATTCACTATCCCCACATCATCCAACCTTCTCTCTCTTTCTCTTCATTCACCAACCTTCAAAGTACTCTTTCCATGTACGCAACACACTCTCCTCGCTTGTGAGTACGTTTCCCTCACTATCCTTTATCACCCTTACCTGCTGCACATCTTTCCCAGCTCTGTCCCTCTGTCTAGCCAATTGGTACAGGTCATTTTCTCCCTCTTTAGTGTCCAATCTCTCATACAACTCTCCATATGCCTTATCCTAAGCCTTTGCCACCTCTCTCTTTGCCATGCGCCTCATCTCCTTATACTCATGTCTACTTTCTTCATCTCTTTGACAATCCCACTTCTTCTTCGCCAGCCTCTTCCTCTGTATACTCTCCTGTACTTCCTCATTCCACCACCAGGTCTCCTTGTCCTCCTTCCTCTGTCCAGATGTCACACCAAGCACCTTTCTAGCAGTCTCCCTTACTAGCTCTGCTGTAGTTACCCAGCTATTCGGTAACTCTTCCCTGCCTCCCAGTGCCTCTCTTAACTCTTCCCTGAACTCCACCTCACAATCACCCTTTTGTAATTTCCACCATTTAATCCTTGGCACTGGTTTCACACTCCTCCTCCTCTTCTTGATCACCATCGTCATCCTAAAGACCACCATTCTGTTCTGCTTAACTACACTTTCCCCTGTCACCACTTTACAGTCTCTAATCTCCTTCAGACTGGCCACATAATCCACCCATGTGCATCTTCCTCCACTCTTGTACGTCACCCTATGCTCCTCCCTCTTCTTAAAGTACGTATTCACCACAGCCATGTCCATCCTTTTCACAAAATCTACAATCATCTGACCTTCTGCATTCCTCTCCTTAACACCATACCTACACATCACTTCCTCATCCCCTCTGTTCACTTCACCAACATGCTCAGTGAAGTCCGCTCCAATCACTAGTCTCTCACCCTTGGGTACACTGACCACCACTTCATCCAACTCAAATTTTTCTTTCTCATCCATCGCACACCCAACTTGTGGAGCATATGCACTAACAACATTCATCATTACACCATCAGTTTCAAGCTTCATAAACATCACTCTATCAGACACTCTCTTCACCTCCAAAACACTCTTGGCATACTGTTCCTTTAGGATAAACCCTACTACATTTATCCTGCCATCCACACCATGATAGAACAATTTGAACCCACCTCCTATACACCTGGCCTTACTTACCTTCCATCTGGTCTCTTGCACGCACAATATATCAACCGTCCTTCTCTCCATCATATCAGCTAGCTCTCCCCCTGTACCAGTCATACTGCCAACATTTAAAGTTCCTACCCTCACTACTACACTCCTAACCTTCCTCCTCTCTTCCTGCCTTCAGGCATGCCTTCCCCCTCCTCTTCTCCTTCGGCCAACAGTAGCCCAATTTCCACCAGCACCCTGTTGGCTAACAGTACTGGTGGCAGTTGTTGTTAACCCGGGCCTCGACCGATCCGGTATGGAAATATGAAATGTTTTCCTCATAAGTCATTTGGCAGAGGTTTTATGCCGGTTGCCCTTCCTGACGCTACCCTCCCCATTTATCAGGGCTTGGGACAGGCACAAAGAAATGCACTGGCTTGTGCATCCCCAGTGGCTGGGATATGCAGTTGTCCTATCTTGTAGGTTATTGGAAGTCATGTTGAAAGGTTGCATTACATTTTGCTGAACAGCTGCAGAACTTTCCCCAGTCAGTGTTTCCTCACTTTTTATAGATCCCCCCCCCCCCCCAGATCTTCTGTATTTCTTTATTGCTGGCATCCAGGCAGTACACTTGCTAGCCAGTTACTGAAATTTCCCCATAAACACAAGTCTACTGCCCTTCTCTGCTTAGTTTCTATTTTTACACTTGGAGAGCTAGAAACAAGTTGTTACTCGGTGTGCAGCCATCTTGGAAGTCAAAAAACTTCTATACAGTGTAATCTGTTGATGAAGAGAGAGGACAGTGGTGAGCTTAATAAGTGATCCTTAGTAAACTATGCAGTCAGGCATGATTTGCTTCAGCAGTTCCCACACTGTTGTGGCAGCTAAGGAACTGGGACTAAAAAGAAAATGATACAAAAAATAAGAAACTGGAAGCTCTTGATTGTAGATATGGATAGTAAGATGCAAGCAGTAAAAATGTTTGTAATCCCTTTTGTCTCATGTGTCAGGCATATTTTTGATGAGCCAGAGAAGTTGTGGATGACCGTTAAATTAATGAAAGAATTATTTGGGAAGAGGTCAAGAGTGAATTGAGTTGATTCTTCCCATGGAACAAGATTGTTTGGACTTGACAATTTTTTTATTTTGTTTTCATTATAAACATAATGCAAATGTACATATAACAAATACAATAAAACAATAACAAAACTATTTACAATATTTACATTCATCCATGATAAACAGTTATCAGTATTTGTTCAAAAGGTTTTCCAATTTTTGCCATGCTATTTTTTTATGAGTAATGTTATGAGTTCTATAACAAATGGTTTGCAATTAATTTTTACAAACGTTTACTAAATAAAGTCTTTAAACATCAAATCTTGTTTACTTTTCCAGTTCAAAGTAATTTTTCTGGCAATTGCAAGAATTGACCAAAGTAACTGAATCTGAGATTTAGGTATTACATTAGGTATAGGAACACTGAATAGGATTAATGAGTTAGAAATATGACCGTTATCAAACCATAAAGCATTTACAAAATATCTGAAGTTTTTCCAGTATTGAACAACATTTTACATTCAATGAACATGTGAACTCAGTTGGCCTCTAGTAAATCATCTCATTTCCAACATTTACATTCACTGTTTTTGAGTATAAGATGTATTTTATGTGGAGTATAGAAACTCCTATTCATAAATTTCCATGTATACAGTCTCCAATATAATGAAGAAAAGGGGTACCATACGTAGAATTCAATAACAGTTTTTTGGATTAATCAGATATTTGTTGTCCATTAATCTTTACATATTAATTCCAAAAATCTGAGTCAAACTTTAGAGCGTCTTCTCTTAGTATCTTATAGATATAAAGACATCAAATAAAAAGCTGAATCAGACTAGATATAGATTCAGTCTCTAGGCTGATTGATACTCTCATTTTGTTTTCTATAAACTGCCGTAATGAGTGTATAAACAACCAACCATCTTGACTATTATCAAAACTACATAAAAGAGAGTTTAGTGGTGTAATACTGTTATTTTCAATAAACTGGTGCCAGAATATCAAGCTATTTTTAGTTTAATTTTTGCATCACATTGATGTTGAAAGAATTTAGGCAATCAGGAGTATGCTGTAGGGAATATAAGAAATATAAATTGTTTAATGTTGTAATTATAATCAATTATATTTTTAAAGTTATTTATTTGGTTAATGCCATATGTAAAATGATCAAACTTCTTATTAAATAAACAAAATTCATGTAAAAGCCAATGAACTCTATTTATTCCATATTGTTCCTTAAATTGATTTTCTATAGTTCTGACATAGTTATATGAATCTCATATGTTGTTTTCCAGCCAGATATATAGGTAGGTGTGATCCAATGTAGTATTACATTAATTATAGGTTCATAGGTTAGTACTAGGCTAACTGCCCTTGTGAGCCATTTTAAGCCTAGCCAATTATCCGCTGTGAGATTCAAACCCTGTACCTTGTGTTTGTAAGGCAAACACCTTAACCATTAGGGCACCCTCCCAACTGATTTGGAACTGATTTGGAAAAAGATCTAAGCTAGGGAATGCTATCCCATTACTGTTCCAATCTCTAACGTGCCATTTATATGCAATCCTAGGTTTTAAGGGGAAACATAAAAAATTAAGTAGCATGGAATCTAATTTTCTAAATATGTTTTGGGAGGGGGAGTATCAATGACTGTATTTAAAGCAAAATTTTAGGTAAAATTATCATTTTAATTAAGAGAGCATAGCCTCCATTGTGAAGAACATTTTATTCCATCCTTTGATTAGTTCATTAATGGTGGTTATAAAATTATTGTAGTTTAGTTTAGCAAATTCTTTCCATGTACTCTGTATACTGACTGAGGAGAATTCAAAACCAATCAAAATTCTTTGTAGGTAACAGCAACTAATAGAATCAAAAGCCTTTTCTGTGTCTAGGCTGATAATAGTTAGTTGTTAGACTTGACTAATTTGAAGGGGTACTTTAAAGCTGCATGGTTAAGGCTCATGTACATAACTCAAACATAAGATTATAAATCATAGTGAAAAAGAATGGTGATGAAATGGGTGGAGTTTGGAATAGAGAGGCTAGGATTTTGGATGCAGATCCTTAAGGAGAATAGTAACAATCATGCAGAATATTATAATCACAAAGCAGCAAAAAGTATTCTAAGAAACTAAGCCAGAGTAGGAGTGGAGAAAGGAGATTTTACCAAATAGGAGAGGGCTAGAATATAATGGAGAGAGCTGGTAAAGCACATACGTCTCAACCATACCGAATTCCTCGGTATTTACTGGTTTTGAGGGCAAAATAATGGGGTGCCACGAATTCACTAGTGGCCCCTTTAATTCCGGATTTTTGTGTTATAACTTTAAATGTATGGCTGATGACATCAGCTTCGTTGGACTCAGATTGGAGGAAATGTAGCAGTTGTGCAATTTTAATTTTCAGTCTACAAAGCACCCACATGCCAGGATGAGAAATAGGCTCCCAGATAAGAAGAAAAGAAAAAAAGAAAACAGGCCCAGAGCCCAGACCACTCTGTTTCAAATGTGCTATCTAATACACTAGTTTACTGTGTGTGTGTGTGTGTGTGTGTGTGTGTGTGTGTGTGTGTGTGTGTGTGTGTGTGTGTGTTTCATTATCGGCACTGCAGCTTGCAGACACCATGTATCTGTTTTATTGTGTATTTTTTTTATTTAAGCAAACAACCACTCGGTGTATCATTCTAAATCAAATGTGCTAAGCTATATCTGATGCACACTAGTTTTAAGCTGTATGAGTATGATACAGTCTAGTTTATGCTCGGTGCATGTGGTTATTTTATTCAAGCAGTTAAGCAGATGGCTGGCTGGTTCGTTATTCACAGCACCTATTATTTAAGCAGATGGTCAGTTTGTTACTGGCAGCAGATTGGATGGAAGGTAGCAGCAGCTGTGCATATTTAAGTTTCAGTCCGCAAAGCACCCACCCACCCACCCACATGCCAGGATGAGAAATATGCTCCCTCAGCCTCCCAGGTAAGAGAAAGAAAAAAAAAAAGAAAATGGGCCCAGAGCCTAAACTACGCCATTTCAAATCTAATACACTAGTTTACTCTGTGTGTGTGTGTGTGTGTGTGTGTGTGTGTGTGTGTGTGTGTGTGTGTGTGTGTGTGTGTGTGTGTCATTATTGGCACTTGCAGACATCATGTATTTGTTTTATTGTGTCTTTATTTTATGTAAGCAGATGACTACTCAGTGAACTAAATATTGTTCATAATTGGAGCCAATATGATCAAAATAAAAAATTTTGAAAAGTCGCATCAACAGGCAGGAGAATAATTTAACTGTAGTCTTTTATAGCTAATGGAATTTATTTCTCCAAAAGGGCCACACATTAATTTCTGGTCTAGAATTAGTATTGAGTCAAAACAATTAGAAAGGCATGCACATCCGAAGCTGTGTTTACTTTTCGTCTCTCTTTAATGAATTCTAATTCAAACGTGCTAAGCTGTGTGTGATGCACACTATTAGTTTAAGTTGTATGATACACAAGGTTATGCTCTGTGTGTGTGGCTATTTAAGCAATTAAGGCAGATGGCCGGCTAGTTCGTTATTGGCAGCACTGTAGCAGCTATTATTTAAGCAGATGGCCTATTGGCAGCAGTTATGTCATTTATTTAAGCAGGCAGTATGCTATTTTATTTAAGCATAAGCTCGTTATTGGCAGCAGCTATATTTATTCAAGCAGGATGCTATTTTATTTAAGAGCAGATGGCACGGTGCTATTTTATTTAAGAGCAGATAGCTGGCTCATTATTGGCACCAGCTATTTTATTTAAGCATTTGAAGGTTCGTTATTGGCAGCAGCTGTTATGTGTGTGTGTGTATGTGTGTGTGTGTGTGTGTGTGTGTGTGTGTGTGTGTGTGTGTGTGTGAGAGAGAGAGAGACTGTGTGTGTCTGGTCTGTTCCTCTTAAACTTTGTGGTTTTCTGGCAAATCATGAGAACTGAATTCATTAAATAATGATAGCCATTTAAGTTTGTCTTCCTATCTTTCAGGAAAGGCATGGTAACACAAAACATTGTATTGTAACGATTTTTCTAAGATTATACAAGCAATGTTTAAAATATGACCCTGGTTTTGGGGCTTTGCCCCCCCCCCAAATACATTTTGTCTTTTTGCAGATTTCTTGTGCTTTATAGTTTTTCAGGGAGAGAGTAGTTTAGTGCTGCTTGTGCTACTAACGACTCAAGCAGACTTGGCATAACAAGTAGAACACTTGCTTTTGATGCAGAAGGCTTTGGGTTCTACTCCCACAGTATGTAGATGGATTGCTAATACCGTATCGTGTTGTACTTTTTTAAAGGGGGTGGATGCAGCAGTCCTGAGAATTTTCTCCTTGGCAGAGATACCTAGTAACTATTAACCTATTATCAGTTTGCCATCCATTCCCTATTGCAATATTCCTAGCTTATCATTTTTGTTATGTAACATAGGCAATTTATTCCTCAAGGGCAACGGGCACTTTATTTGTAGATGAAACAATGAAATATAAAGTTGTTTGCTAGAAGCAACCTCTTCATTAGTTACAAATCTCTTTAATGAGGAATTATTAGATGACTTTCACTTCTACAGAGATTGTGCATATTTACTGATACTGGTGAACTGTAGAAGATTAAGTGGACTTTTATGATGGAAATGTTGGTTCATGCATTTTGTTTCACTGCTTACTGGAAAAATGTTCAAAACAGCAAATTTAAAACCCACTCTAACAAAGTGTGCTGTATTATACAAAGAATACAATTTAATACAATCAGGAAAGCATATCAAAGAACACGTGTGTTAAGGGGACTGTGATTTGAAAATGGCTCAAAGGTAATCTTTATCCGCCACTGGGCAGATGCATTTTCTTTGAATGTGGGTTTTAATGCTGTTTCAGTGAATGTAAGTTTCTAGGGCAGAGAAGTTTTACTGCCAAGTCTGTTCTCATTGTGAGACGGTATAGCAGATGTCTATTAGTGTTTGTGCATTGTGCTATAAAATGTAAAAATAAAATCCAAGGATTAATTGTAGAAGTAAAGCAGTATGCACATTAGTGTTTATGGTAAATCAGGCAAAATAGCCAGGTAATGCAACATTGGAATGGCTGCAGGGGAACTCTGGTGCCATATTTTGATCATCTGTTCTTCAGTTTGCATTTGAAAGTTGGGATCCCACAGTTCCATTTGGGTGGGTGGGATTAGGTAATTGTGTATGCAAATTTTATGTTAAGATAGTAAAGACAACCACAAGGCCTTCAATAGTTATGTAAAGAATCTCCATGGTAATACTTAGATTTGCTCTGAGCTACTGCACAATGGTACCTCATATACCGAGCCATCAGGTATTGCCAATATACTGGCTGACAGATTCAACACCAACTTTACCTCTCTCCTCCCCCTAAAATGACCAATCACAATACCAGTAGATTGCCAAGCACCCAGTATTACTGCTGCACAGGTTAAAACAGCACTGTCCAAGGCCAAGAATACAGCTTCCATGGGACCTGACAATATCCCTGGCTGTGTTCTACATGAGCTACAGAGTGAACTGGCACCTCACCTGTGTGCCTTGTTCAATCACAGCCTCACCTCATTGTCCCTACCAAATGGCGCACTGCTACAGTCATCCCTCTTCACAAAGTAGGAGTGACTACAGACCCTGGGAATGATCGCCCCATTAGCCTGATGAGTCCGATATGCAAAGCTATGGAATGCATCATCATGGACGTAATAAACAAGGATATAGGGAATCTCCAAACTCTGGATCCCACACACTTTGGTTTTGGGAAGGGTAGAACATGCCTGCTCGACTTGGTTGCTTCTTTGAGTAAGTCACCAGAGCTGTGGATGAAGGCAAGGTGGTTCATACAGCCTACCTTGATCTAGCCAAGGCGTTTGATACCATTCCCCATTCAGGAATCATAGAAAAACTCACTAAGCTAGACATCAACCCCTATTTCACTAGTTGGGTTGCAAACTGGTTCACAGAACCCACAGTGTGAAAGTAGCGGACTCCAAGTCAGACTGCTGACCAGTCATGAGTGAAGTCCCACAGGGTTCGATCCTGGGTCCTATCCTGTTTGGTATCTACTTCTCTAAATTCCAGGCCAACACAAAGGGTCTCTGGCTGACAAAGTTCGCAGATGATTGCAAGTTGGGAGCTATTATTAACTCCCGAAGTGATGTTGACATCCTACAGTAAGGCCTCACTGAGACCAACAACTGGTGTCAGAACCATGGCCTTAAGCTCAGTGCCAAAAATGTGTCATCATCCCCTTTGGGAAAAACCGAATTCCCATGAATTACCACATCAATGGTAGTCCACTGAACACAGAAGGTGTTATAAGAGATCTGGGAACACAGGTTGACAACAGCCTGTCTTTTGACCACCACATTGCCACTGTGGTCAGAAAGTCCGTCTATGTGGCACATCTCATTACTAAGGGTTTTGCATCCGGGAAGAAAGAGGTCATTGTCTCCCTCTACTCTTCCCTCACTAGGCTAGTCATCGAGTACAAAGCCCCATTTGGGATGTACCTCACTAGACACCTGCAACAACTGGAGAGGCCGTATACCTCACAAAGAGGATCCTAGGCCTTAAACACTTGTCCTATATGGACAGACTCAAAAACCTCCAACTATTCTCTGTCTCATATTGCCTACTTATGGACGATCTCTGCTTGACATACAAAACCATGTCTGATCCAGCTCTGTTAGAAATGCTACATCTAAAGAAATCCCAATCCCTCCGCACCACACGCTCCAGTGACCTCAACCTCATTATCAGAATCAACAGAACGTGCTGGAGGGACAGGTTCATAACCCAGAGACTGCCCTTGCTATGGAATAGACTTCCCATACATGTCAAACAGAGCACCTCACTGGCCCTCTTCAAGAGAAACCTTGATGAGTGGATGGGAAATAGAAAATTCACCCTGGTGATCACTCCAGTAGCTCTTTTAGCCTAGCACATACCTATGAACCTCTGTTAATCAGTGTACTGATTTGTACCTATTTTCCATGGGCCTTGTCTAGATTTTTGATATTTTCAGGTTGAGAGGTATGGTAAAGCATCAAAATTTATTGGAAGCAAATTACTCCTGAGTGTAGTGTAAGAGTAGGATGTGCCCAAGCAGGAGATAGGATTGCAAGTTAGAGATGGTCTTATCTGTTACATCTTGCTGGCATAGTGTAGGCAGCCCTTTGCAGGAGAGTGCTGAGTAAAGGAACACCTGTGGTATAGTTTTTAGTTGATTGTAGAACAGAAGATTATATTTAAAAAGTGGTAGTTAGTAGGGAGCATAACATATTGCTTGATAACTATAATAACCAATCGATGATAGGAAGCACCGCTATAGTAGAGTTTTAGTAGAGTCTACAAGAGAATATGCTGCTTAAAAAGGGTAATTAGTAGGGCATATCAAATATTGGATGATTAAGTATAAGAATCAGTCCATGAAGGTTACAAGATATTGGTTAAAGAGAATAGAAAGACAAATTGCAAAGTAACAGTAAGCGAAAGCTGGAGGTTACCAGATATACAGCTATGGCCAGAAGATTTAAGTTTTTTTTGCATGGAAGTGTTTGTAGATGTAGTTTTAGACCCCAGTAGCCTTCAAAGGATTTTTCCTTCATCAGATAGCAAATGTTGGAGATATGATGGGGAAAAAGACAGAACATTGAGAACATATTTTGGGGGAATGCTATGAGCTGGCAGATTGTAAATATTCCCCACAAAATACTTTGACAGAAGTATTGGAGAAGCGAATGGTAGAAACTAAAGAAATTGTTTGAGCTGAAATATATGATCTGTATTGCATACATTTTATTAAGTCCTTACTCAATTCAGTACTATTAATGGCCAAAACGCATTTACCAGAAAATGGATATCAAATTCAAACCAGCTTTGATTGAAGTTTTGAAGGTTTCAAAATTGATTAAAGAACACCAGGTGATATCTTTAGAAAAGGGAAGAAACAAATTTCTTAGAAATTTGAACAACAAAGAAAAAGCTAAAAACTAAAAAAAATGGAATGTAGAACCACAAAACCACAGCCGGAACACACAGGATTAATATAATAATGAGCACTTTTGTTTTATTAAAATACAGAACTTCATCAGACTACATGTTGGATGTTTGACCAAGAGTTAAAATACAAAGCCTTGTTTGATCATATGATAAAAAGAACCAGTAGTAGTACCTCGTTAAAGAAAGCACTTAATGTTAATGGATTAGTTTAGACCAGGAGCTCTATCAGAAGCTCTTAGCCTAATTTGCCCTGCCTATTCTTGGCATTCCAAAAGCGTTTTATCAATGCTGAATTGTTCATCCCTTACATCAGTAATTGTAAAAGAAACCTTCTTGAACGCTGTGCATACGGCTGCATGTTTGGCCAGTGCATTGTTGAAATCTTTCTTTTTAACAGCCAGTAAGTGTTCGTAAACTCTCCTCAAACTTCTAATAGTTTTCCTAATGTAAAATGAATTGCATGATTTGCATAAAGCCACATAAACTGCAAACTTGGAAGTACAGTCAAATCTTAAAAAAGAATTAACTGTCATACTTACAGTGATTGAAAGCCAAGGTAGATGCATTACTCATAAAATGGCGTTGCTTACATTTGCCACAACTGAATGTTCCAGCTGTGATAACCTGATCAAAACAATGCCACACTGCTGTTTGCTGCTCTAAAATCAAACAGCAGCATGACATTGTTTTGATCAGATTACCAACGTTATCCAGCGGTGATAAAACGCTTTTGGAATGCCGGGAATCAGTATGGCAAATTAGGCTAAGCACTGATAGGGTTGCTGGTGTAAATGAATCTGCCAACATTGCGTTTTTCTCATGGCACAAAGATTTTGATTGATTTCTTGGTTTAATGAGGTACTGCTGTTGTTTCTTTTTGTCATATTATCAAATAAGGTTTTGTAGTTTAAGTCTTGGTCAAACATCCGACATGTAGTCTGATGAAGGTCTGTATTTTAATAAAAGAATGAAAGTGCTCACTATTACATTTCTTAGAAATGGTATTTGTTGAAAAGGTACATACAAAATAATACTAAGTAGGAGGAAACAAGCACACCAAGCTAACATACCCTCACCACATAACCTCTGGTAACTTCCTAAGATTCCCCCTTCTAATAAACACCCATGATAGATAGGGACACATTCACAATGGGTTGCCCAGCTAGGCTTATAAAGGTCCTGGTGGTCACTAGCCCAGTACATACCTATGAACGTAGGAGTGAAGTTTCAGGAAGGCAGGAATTGAGCAACTTATGTAGTGTAGTGAGGGAATATTGTTAAAAAGAAAACTTGCATTTTTATGGCATGTCCTATTTGTAAGCCATGGAGCTATCTAGTTGTAATTTATTGATCTGTGTTTTGTGTATGACCCTATTAAATGCTGAAGTTAGATCCAAGTAAACTGCATCACAGCACAGTGTTTCATTTGCAGCTGTAGTTACACATCTATTTTCAACATTTATGCTTGCTGATGAATGGTTTCATGTACCAACCTTTTTACTTCTGCAATAATTTGTTCAAAATACCCTTCTCCATTATTTTTCCACAACAAGAAAGTAGAGGTATTTATTTATATAGCTTTAGATTTGTCATATTCCTCTTTTCTTAAAGACGGGTTTAGCAAGTGCATGTCTCCAATCTTGGTCTCTCTCTCTCTCACTAGCCTAGTGAGTAACAAATGTAGTGGTACTGTAAGCTCATGCTGAAGTGTTATGTCATTATCACGAAGTCCATCTCCTCCAGCTGCTTTGCTTGGGACCACTTTGCACAGTACTTTTTCAGCATGAGCTGTTTTAATTTCAGTATCTGAAACTTACCCGTATGGTACTAGTGCAAATTGCCTTCCCTTTGTAGAGTCAAACTTTTTTGCATTAGATTTTGTAAATATATTTGAAGTCTGTGTTTTAGAAAACATTTTAGAATCTGCTTAAAAATTTTATCGATTTTTTTGCATGTCTTGTCTCTCTAAAATTATTTTCTTTACATAATTTTTCAAAATTTTTTTCTGATTGTCTCACACTGTTTAATTTGTCCAGTTTATTTCACTTTTCATAGTTGTGGTTCAATCTCATTTTCATTTGTTGCATTTTATATCTCTCCTATCTTGTTCTTATGAAAATATATTCTTCTGACCTTGTGTGCCTATCCCATCAGCAGTACATACAGCAGTGACCGCCGTTCTGAACATTCATTAGTGGTTTACCTTCATGTGTGTGTTTTGCACACGGGCGAAGAGCAGATGTTCGAAAAGACGTTTGCAAAGGTCGAATGCAAAAAGGTATGAATGTGCAATGAGTGAATGCATAGTGACACAGATTCGGCATTTTGGGGCAGATTGCACTATAGTGGGGATCGGAAAATGGAACCTTTCCCCACTGTAATACGATCTCGGAGTTAGTATATTAAAGTAGGAGGGTGTGGGGACTTGCCCCCCTGCATTACACTTCATTACATTTCTTATTCGACATTTATGTTCGAAAATCAGCAAATCTGCTTTTTGATTTGCTGATTTTCGAACATTGGAAACTGTTGCGGTTTTGTTTTTTGTGGTTACGATTTGCTCATATGAGCAATCACACAGGTGTGGTTCCACCTATGTAAAGGTAAACCTCCATTGGTATTTACTAGGTTTGCAGTTGGGGAACTATTATGGCGTAGCCTAAATTCACAGCTGCCCCTAGTCAATGTCTGGTTAAGTGACTTTCTCAAGGTCACCCAGTAGGCAGATGAAGGAAGAGGGAATCGAACCCTGCACCACTGAAACTGCAGTTCACAGCCTTAAATGTCTGCAGCACTTGCCAGACTGTTAACTAATTTGTTAATCATATAGGCCTACTGGAAAACGTAGTCCCTATTCAGAGAAGCAGTGTTGCTCAGTGTCGCACAGCAGGAAGATGAGGACTGGGGGATTTAAACCCTGTACCACAGGAGCTACAACGTGGTGGTGGTGCTGTGGTAGCGTTGTTGCCTCATAGTAAGATGCTGTCCGGTTCGATTCTCAGCTAGAGTGTCTTTTGCGTGGAGATGTGCGTGAATGCGCGTACCTTCGTTGAAGGTTGTGCGTCATTGCTGGTAACTCGGCACGTAAAAATCAACTACCAATCATTAGCGGACCAGAGTTCCGCTGTGGCGACTCCTAACTGGGAAAAGCTGAAAGACACAAACCACAGGAGCTACAACTCGCAGCCTTAACCCTCTGTGCTATCTTCCAAACAAAAGTCAACTGCAGAGCTGAGGTGATTTGAAAACTGCACCCTTTCCACAGTAAACCACAGCATTTACCAACTGCGCTAATCCATTGAATTTCTCTGACCAGATATGGGACACGGGTAGTGGTGATGAGAGCATCAACTCCAAACCACTAGACCACTGCAGATGCTTCCACACTGGGAACCCCACTGTGACCTTATACATAGCCTACACTAATTTTGTCAAATGTTTCTGTGACTTCAGACTATTGCAGAACTGCCCAAATCATCTTTGGACCTTGTCATATATTTGATCAGAGTCTAGGAATGGCCAGTTGGGGTCTTTTCTCATTTATAGCTTCTTCACAGCCATCTGTCTCATTGCAAACATTGTGTCAGTTGTGCTGCATCTAGATCTAAATTGTAACTACGCCTCTCCCCTCTTACTTTCTGGTGCACTGTGCATTCATTCATCACTCAACCTCTACAGCAGATGTTCTTCGTGTTTCACTGTTGCAGTCATAACTGTAGGGTATTCCTGCCGGCAGGCAGCCCAAGGTCGGCCAGAATTTAAAAGTCTGGGTCCGGCGTCGGCTGTACCAGCAAGTACCCTGACGTAAGAACGTAGAGGTATAAAGCTGACAGCCGACGCCATCTTCTCCAGTCTTTCTTGCCGTGCGGTGGAAACAGCTCGCAAGTTGTTGGTTGGCGGAATCCGGACAACGTGCTTTGCTTGTCGTCGTTCTGAAGACTTCTTCTCTTCTCAAGCTAAGTACCCCGTTGGGGAAACTTTTTTCTTGCTCCTCCGATGTCAGAAAAAGTTAATAATTGTATATCGTGTGGAAAACAAATACCTCATAAAGATTTCCACTCTTACTGTCTTCCTTGCTTAGGCCCTGACCACGACGTTTCTTGCTGTCGGTTTTGTGCCAGGTTTAATTCTCGTACTCTTAAGCGTAGGTACGATTGGGCCTTGAATTATTTCGGTAGACGGTTCAATTATAGGATGTCGTCGGATACTTTACCGACAACCGGAATTCACAAAAAACGCAAGGGCAAGGATAGGCCTCCGAGGTCCAAACAGGATACTTTGCAGCCGGAGCCAGCTTCGGGTTCGGTGGTCGTCAGTGAGGTGCTTTTGCAGCCCCTATCATCAGCCACTTCGGAACCGATGGCCGACATGGACTCCCATGGGGAGCCAACTAGGCCCAGTATTTTATCTGCTGCAGGACCTTCGGACATCGCTCCTTCAGATGGGTCCGGAACCGCTGTGCAGGTACCGGCTTCTGAAGGGGTTTTCAGGCCTTCTCACATTTCTATTACTACAAAGACAGAGGCAAAGTCAAAGACTCCTGTTAAGCCAAGGGTTTCTTCTCAAGCTTCTACGGATTCAGCTCCCAAGACCCAGAAACAATTATTAAGGATGGCTGAAGATTTGCTTACTATGATTAGGGGTTCTCATCCCCCTCCTGACAAAAGGCCTAGACAGGATATTCCCTATAATTCCTCTGATCAGGCTTCTGTGTCTTCAGTCTCTTCCTTTGACCAGGATTATTCTTTTCCTCCTTTATGAGGATTCTGATGCAGAGGACTCTATTCCCTCTGCTTCTCCCCCTGAAATTTTTCTTTTGGGGAAACCTTGCATGAGATGAGAGAGCATTTTCATTGGGAAGGTCAGGATTATTCCACTTCCAAGAAGAGACTTAGAGAATTACTCCTTCTCCCACAACACAGACCTTTGGCTATTCCTCCTGTTCTTGATATTGTGGATGATGCTTTCTCTGAAGCTAACTTGAATCCTGATTCCTTTCCGCCTGCTCCTTCTAAGCCGGATAGGTTTTACAGAGTCCCTGATTCCCATCGATTTTTGTTCGAGAACCCTTCTGCAGATCCTGAAACTATTTCTCAGGGCTCCAAGGCTGCTTCATCTAAAAATCCTATTCCCTCTGAAAAGGATTCTCGTGCCTTGGACAGATGGGGCAAAAAGGTGTATACTTCTGCTACTCTTTCTATTAGAGCTTTAAATTGCCAGTTTCATATGTTTAAGTATCAGCAATTTCTTTTGTCTGTTTTAAAACAAAAGCTTTCAACCTTACCTGCATGTGCAGAGGACAAGGAATTACAGGATGTATTGCATGCTACTGAACAAGTTAGCAAACATGGTTTACATTGTGGTTTTGTTGCCTTGGAGGCTTCTTGTAGGGCCGCTGCCTCTGGTACTGTTATCAGGAGGCATGCTTGGCTTCGAGAGCAGAATTTACCTGAGCAAGTAAAGGCTAAATTGTTAGATGCCCCTGTTCAGCATGATGTTTTGTTTGGGTCTAAAGCTGAGGAGGTTATTAAAAAGATGGAGGATAAAGCGAAATCTATGCAGACTGTTAAAGATTTCTTACAAGTTCAGCCTCCTAGATTTTCTAGAAATTGGCCTTCCAAAAATTGGTTCTTTCCCACGTCTGACAGGCCTCAAAGGGGAAGATATAGACGCTCCAGAGGTCGAGCTCAGGCCTCTTACAGGTCCAGACAATGGACTGCTTCATCACCTAGAAGGGGAGAAGACAGATCCCAATCACAAAGGAAGCAGACCCAATGACTCTCTCGGTTGGGCTACAGGTCCTCCTTGCCTGGAAGCCCCTCTCGGAGGAAAACTTTCTCTTTTCTACCAAAATTGGACTCGTATTACCCAAGGCAAATGGGTTTTGGACGTGATTTTAAGAGGTTACAAATTCCACTTTCATACTCTGCCAAGGTCTATCGGTTGGCCAGACCTGCCCAAAACATCAATGGTCAGAGGCCTTAAATCAAGTGGATGCTTTATTGGCCATGAGAGCCATAGAACCTGTTCCACTTTCAGAGATGGGAAAAGGTTTTTATTCAAGACTATTTCTGGTCCCAAGAAAACAAAACTCATGGAGACCTATTCTGGACCTTTCAGTATTAAACACCTTTCTGGAAATTCCAAAATTCAAGATGCTTACTCTTCAACAACTTCTTCCAATGCTCTCCCTGGATGCTTGGATGGTGACATTGGACTTAAAGGAAGCCTACTTACACATTCCCATCAGGCAGGAACGCAGAAAATACCTCAGATTCAAGGCAGGTTTGAGGCACTTTCAATTCTCTGTACTGCCCTTTGGCTTATCTACTGCGCCCAGAGTCTTTACCAAGTGCCTGGCTCCAGTAGTAGCTTATTGCAGACTCCAAGAGATTCAAATTTACCCCTATCTGGACGACTGCCTTATTCAGGCGGACAGCAAAGACCTTTTACTTCAACATCTGCATTTTGTTCAGCGTCTTCTCCTACTACTGGGATTTTCCGTGAACACAAAAAACTCACATTTGATCCCCTCTCAGCAAATGATCTTTTTGGGAGCTCTTCTAAACACAAACTTGCAAAGGGCCTTCCTCACTCCAGAAAAACAATTACAGCTGGCCACAATTTTCAAAACCTTGGCTACTTTAACTCAGCTCACTGCAAGGAAATTCCTGCAGGCACTGGGCTACATGGCTTCTTGCATCCTGTTGATTCAAAATGCAAGGCTTCATATGAGAAAACTTCAATGGTACCTCAAGAGTGTATGGTCACAGCATTACCACAGTCTGGACACAATGATTCCACTAATTCCCTGCCTCCAAAAAGAGTTCCTTTGGTGGTCAAGGGCTTGTGCTTTAAACAAGGGGAATCCTTTTTGTCTGCCTCAACCTTCTCAGATCATAACCACGGACGCTTCGGATTATGCTTGGGGAGCTCATTTTCTAGACATTTGCCAGCAGGGCTCTTGGACAAAGAAGCATCTTCTCTGGCACATCAACTTGAAGGAAATGTTGGCAGTCCAAAATGCTCTTCTAGCCTTCCAGAATCTTTTGAAACCAGGGCCTCTTCTGATTCGTACAGACAATACCACAGTCATGTGGTGCATCAACAAGCAAGGGGGCTCTCACTCCAACCCCCTTTGCAGGCTAGCCATGAATTTATGGGACACAGCTCTAAATCTGAATCTGCATCTTCAAGCTCAATTCATTCCAGGAAAACAGAACCTCTTAGCAGACAGCCTAAGCAGAAACCTTTTGGATCCTCACGAATGGATGCTGGACACCAACTTATTCAGCAAGATTACTGCAGTTTGGGGTTGTCCTCAGATCTGTTTTCATCCCATCTCAATCATCAGTTGCCTCTCTTTTGCTCCAGGTCCTTCCACAAAACAGCTTGGAAAGTGGATGCCCTGTCATTCAGCTGGAGGAATCTTTTGGGATATGCCTTCCCTCCTCTTCCTCTTCTGCCTCGGGTGTTACTGAAAATAAAACAGGACAAACCCAAGATTATCATTTTGATAGCTCCAAACTGGCCTCGGCAGTTTTGGTATCCAACTTTAAAACACCTATTCTTGGAACCTCCTTGGATTCTACCTCTGATTCCTTCTCTTCTGTCCCAGCATCAGGGTCAGATGCTACACTCTCAAATCAAGACTCTATGCCTGGCAGCTTGGCTCTACAAGGGCCTTTAATTCCTTCATCTCTTCCCAAACAAGTTTTGGATGTTCTTTTAGAAGCTAGGCGGCCTAGCACTAGAAAATCTTATGCTTCTAAATGGAAAAGATTTTGTATTTGGCTGCAGGATCGAGGTTCTGATCCTCTTTTGCCTGATATTTCCTCCATTCTACTTTACCTCTCAGACCTTTTGCTTAAAGGCCTCTCCTTTTCCTCCATAAAAATTCATGCTTCTGCTATCTCGGCTCATTTCAACACTGACCCTCTCATCTTTTCTCACCAGCTGGTGAGACATTTTTTGAGAGGGGCTAAGAATTTAAGACCTCCCAGAACTCCTGTTCCTGCTTGGGATCTTAACTATGTCTTGGAGAAACTTACTTTGCCTCCTTTTGAGCCTGCTGCGGCTTCGGATATCAAGTTCTTATCCTGGAAGACAGCTGTTTTATTAGCATTGACTTCTGCCAGAAGGGTTTCAGAGTTGCAAGCTCTCATGGCGGTGGAACCTTATATTATCTTCCACCAAGACAGAGTTTCCTTGAGGACAAATCCTACATATATGCCTAAGGTGATTTCTAAGGTGGCTCTAAATCAGACTATTCACCTTCCTACCTTCTGTCCAAATCCTCAAAATAAAGGGGAAAGGATCTTACATTCATTGGACGCACACAGACAGCTTCGTTTTTACCTGGACAAAACTAAGGATTTCAGAAAATCTGATCAATTGCTTATCTCTTATGCCTCCAGTTCTTTAGGTAAGGCTATTCCTAAACAAACTATTTCCAAATGGATTGCTCATGGAATAAGGTTTTGTTACTCTCACTATGGGAAACAGATTCCAGGTACGGTTAGAAGTCATTCTACTAGAGCAGCTGCCACTTCAGCAGCTTTTCTCAGAGGAGTTCCTACCAAGGACATTTTGGAGGCTGCCACTTGGAGTTCAGTGCATACTTTTTCTAAGCACTATAATCTCCCTTTGTATTCTAAGTCTAGGGCAGGCTTTGCCTCTGCTGTTCTGCAGGGTCTTCTAGCTGCCCCTTCTGCATAACCTCCTCCCTCATTCACAGCTTTGGGATTCTACCCTACAGTTATGACTGCAACAGTGAAACAGGAAGAACATAGTACAGTTGTGTACACCTACCATAAATGTAGATGTTCGAGTGTCTTCACTGTTGCAGTCTGTGTTTCCCTCCCACCAATCCCCTCTTATTTTTGTTTGTTCTCTCTTCCACTTCCTTTGTGGTGTATTTGTGTTTCTTTTTGGACACCTTTTGGTTAGTTTGGGGGGCTTCTGACATCTGGGGCAAGAAAGGCTGGAGAAGATGGCGTCGGCTGTCAGTTTTATACCTCTACGTTCTGATGTCAGGGTACTTGCTGGTACAGCCGACGCCGGACCCAGACTTTGGAATTCTGGCCGACCTTGGGCTGCCTGCCGGCAGGAATACCCTACAGTTATGACTGCAACAGTGAAGACACTCGAACATCTACATTTATGGTAGGTGTGCACAACTGTACTTTTCATGCAGTCCTCAACCCACTTATTACTGTCAAATACCCATGCCCGCTTTGGAGACATTAGTCAACATGACCAAATCACCTAGAGACAGTTTTACACCCAGTGGCATCCCTGACACCAAGTGCATTCTATGATCTGTGTTCTGCTTTCTAGAGGATATTGCACACTACAGTGGATGCCTAAAGTGGTTAGTTTATACTACTTGTCTTCTTGATAAGAATCACCTGTGCTGATCCTCATGACTCGATTCAGTTTTTTTTTCTTTTAAGTTCATAGGTAAGTACTGGGCTAGTTACCCTTGTGGGCCATTTTAAGGCTAGCCATTTTCTTTGTGTTTGAATTAAGGTGTCCTATTTAGTGTTAGACTAGTTTTATTTGTCCCTTGTTTGATAGATAAATATATAGATGTGTAAATAAATATATAGGTGTGTGTGTGTGTGTGTGTGTGTGTGTGTGTGTGTGTGTGTGTGTGTGTGTGTGTATGTATGTATATATGTATATATATATATATATATATATATATATATATATATATATATATATATATATATACACACACACAGTGAAACGCTTCAAATAAAACCATTTCCAGTATTAGAGAAAAGTGGAGGATAAACAAAGGGAAATAAGTGACCAAATGAGTTTTAGAAAGAGTCATGGTGATGCAACAGCTAGGACTGCCAGATGAAATGTAGACTGAACTTGTATGTTAAATTTCTTTGTATTCTGTATTGTGTAGTTAACAAAGTAAGTGATGCATGCTTATAAATATATGATCTGATGTCGGTCTTCATTTATTTTTGACTGATGGGTTCGGTTCTGAACCTTTGGAACAGACTCTGCCGTTGTACAAAGCTCACGCCAGCCAAAAACTGTTGAGCTAAGGGCTCTACCCATACTGCCTCTCTTCCCATTATCTCAGATCCCATTTGCCACATAGAAATTGTAAGTGTCAGCCGATACTCTCAGCTAAGTGCTTAAAAGTTTTTCTTATTTGCCTTATACTTTTTCAAAATGCTTTAATACATTTACTCTTACTGTCGTTTAAGTTTAACTCTTTTGTTGTTGTGTCTTTCGGCTTTTCCCGGTTAGGGGTCGCCACAGCAGAACTCCGGTCCGCTAATGATTGGCAGTAGATTTTTACGTGTCGAGTTGCCAGCCCTGATGCACAACCTTCAATGAAGGCATGCCCATTCACGCATGTCTCCACACAGAAGACGCTCTAGCTGAGAATCGAACAGGACAACGTTGTACTGTGAGGCGACAATGCTACCGCAGCACCACCACCGCAAGTAGTCCTTTAAGTTTAACTCTTTTGTGTGTGTGTGTGAATTCTTTGAAGCTTTCTACCCCCGTTTTTTACCTCAGGGTATTTTGCCTTAGCCATTTCTGGTGTTAAGCCTCTCCTTCCCTCTTACCGTTCATAACCTTTCAATAACATTGCTGATATTTTTTTTCCCTGTTTCTTCCTTTACCCGTGTGGATATTCTATATATACCATTATTGTATGTACAATTAAAAAAAAGGGTGTTTATTTTCTAAACCTTTTTCCTGTGTGTGTGTGTGTGTGCACTGCATGCGTTCCATGTGTTTTTTTACAAGACATGACAGAGAAACAAAAAGGAACCTCTGGGTTCAAACTATATAAGGACTGTGGCAGAAAGATGCCCAATTCCAATGGACATCTTTTCTGTATTTATTGTCTGGGTGTCCTTCATCTGGAAATTCAACCTTCTTGTGGTATCTGTAAGGGCTTTAGTGCCTGAACTCTTGCAGCGAGAGATAACTAATTCTCAAAGGCTTATTAAAATGTCCCTTTGGTGAAGCTGTCTTTGAGGCGGAGAATTTAAAATCTTCAAAGTCTGAGACAAAAGGAGTCATTTGGTGCAGTCTTCTCCTAAGGTACAAGTTTCTTCAGAACCGATGGCTAAAGTTCCAAAAAATGTCATTGCCTTCTGCTCCAGTACTGAAAACAACAAAATCAGTATCAGTGCCATCCACTATTGATCTTGCACAAACCACTTCAAAACTGACCACGTCTTCAGTGACGACAGCCTCTCCAGCACAGATGGTTGTTTAAATCTACTCATTTGGTTTCATTTTCTCCCTCTATTCAGCAGACCATGGTGCCGAAGGTCGATGTTATAAGTGCCTCTCAGACTAGATATTCTCCTTCCATAGACCCCTTTTTGGGTCAACAGCTGAGTCCCTTTGTGGAAAGACCTGAATCTCCTTCGGGAATGTCAACCCGTTCTTCCAGGTGTCTATCTGAATTGGATGTAGTCAGATTATTGGAACAGCTCTTCGCAGCCAGAGGTCTCCCTCCCAGAGCTGAGGCATACTGTCCCAGAACTCCTATATATATTCCTCCTTCAACCTCCCCCCATGTTTGGGAGCCCATTGCTTCCAACACTCTCAGTACCAACTGCTTTGGTACCGATGGTGGATCTCACCTCCGTGCCAAAATCTACTTTTTGTCTTCAGCTGCTTCAGAACCATCGCACCCATGGGACCGAGATTTGGCTGCCGATTCTGAGATTCTTGGATCGGTTCCGATTTTTTTCCTACGACATCGTCTGTGGCTCTCAATACCATGGTAGTTTCAAGTCCTCTCTCGGCGCCTACTCTGGTGGGTGGCTCGTCGGAGCAGGTTGTAACCCTGGTTCCGAGGTTGTCTTTCTTTGTTCCGGGCTCTCATCTCTCTTCAGGCAGGCCTGCCTTCCAGATTATGGAGAGCGCTTTAGCCTCAGCAGGCTCCCAGTTGGTTCCATCCCCATCGGAGTGCCATATCTTTGTCCCTGTGGTTCGCAGCTGCCACAGTCTGCTATGTATGGATACTGGGCAAAAAAACAGCATGATACCCTAGTTCACGGTACCCCCTCTTCGGAGTCCTCCTCAGAAATTTCCCCTGAGGAGTCAGCTTGTAAGATATCACACAAGAGGAAGCACCTGGATTCTCCAGAAAAATCGGTCACTGAGGATACAGATTACAGTAAAGGGGAAGGGTCCCCACAGTCAACCCCTGAAGATGTCTCCTTTGAAGACACCCTGGAAATACTAAAACAGAGGGATGATTGGAAGTCCTCAAACTCCTCTTCTGAGGTATCTGTTTTCTTGCTAGCTTTTTGTGCCCATCCATTTACTTCTTGGGAAACCCCACTCACTGATGGTCTAATCAAGTTGATCGTTCAGCTTTCATGGAAGGCTCCTGACACCATAGAACCTGTTCCCCAGAGGATCAGCCCCATTGGTCTAAAGGTGTAGCAGTGAATGCCATGGTGGTGGCAGCGGCCACCAAAAAGGAACTCGCCAAAGAGAGTTCAACTGTCCATCCTCCAAACCGAGAGTCCTGGATGATGGACAAATTTGGGAAGCGGATCTTTGCTTCATAGACATTTGGTATTCAGTCCTTGACCTTCTTAGAAAACTTTACTAGACTCCAAAGGTATCTGATAACTAAGCTTGCAGACACCCTTGCAGGCGCAGTGTCCGCCGAGGTTTGAGATACGTTTGCGCCTCAGCTTGAAACCATCTCGAATACATCTATGCGGCTTATTGCGCATACAGCCGAAGGGATGTCTAGAGCAATGGGTAAAGGCATTGCCACTAGACGCCACATCTGGATGCACTCATGATTTTTGCAGACCCCTTAAGTCTTCCTTTGTCAGTGCGCCTGTTGATGCAACCTCATTGTTTGGTCCCGAAGGTAGAGACACGTTAGCCAGGTGTGAAAAGGACTGGCAGACCCTTTCTGCTGTGGGCGTAAATTTTTCCACTCCACAATGACCTTACTGCAAGAATCAGAGGAGTGGAAAAATGTGGTTCAAGAAGACCCAAGGGCCTTTTCAGGACACACATGGTGAGTGTTCCCCCTAGGGCAAAGGGGGGAACTCTTCTGGAAGATGCTCCTCCCATGGCAGAGGAGGTCCGCATAACCAGGGTTCCAGAGATTCTTTTTCTGGACAGCCCTACCTGATCGGAGGCCCAATTGCTTACCTCTGGAAGTAGTCAGGAGAAGATTTTCTCTGCGCCACTCAGCCTGGCTTACAATAAGATCAGATTCCTGGGTGCAGGCAATAATTGCCAGAGGTTACTGCATACCCTTCACTTTTTTGCCCAAACCCCAAAGGCGAATCCCTGATGTTCCACTCAGTCAGAGGGATCTAGCAACAGTAGAAGTTCAAAAGCTGCTTCAAAAAAGAGTCATTCAACCAGTCCCAACTGACCAGCTAGGATCCGGATTCTACTCAAGATTCTTTTTCGTGCCAAAAAAGACAGGGGACTGGAGGCCAGTCTTGGATCTCAGCCTACTAAACAAATTTGTGCAACAGACAAAATTCCAGATGGTCACAATTCAGTCTGTCCTTCTCTTTCTAGAGAAGGACGATTGGATGTGCTTCTATAGATCTTTAGGATGTGTATTATCACATAAAGATGGACAAGCGATCCAGAAGATATCTCCGCTTCTGGCTAGGAGCCAGTCATTACCAATTTTGAGCACTGCCCTTTGGCCTCACCACAGTCCCAAGGGTGTTCACCAAATACATGGCAGCCGTAGCAGTTCACTTGAGACCAGGATTTGGTGTGTTTCCATATCTAGACTGGCTCCTCACCGCCCCCTCCAGACATCTACTGCTTTGTGGTATAGACTTTGTTCTACATCTTGCCAAAACTGTAGGCATTTCAGTCAACAAAGAAAAATTACAGCCATCTCCCACGCAGGATCTGGAATTTATCAGGCCAAGACTAAATACAGTATCCTGTGTGACCTCCCTTCATCACAGGTTGTTAAAACTCAGATAGCAACTACACATTATCTTCTTCCCACACAAAGTTCCTGCTCGTCTGGTACTACAACTTCTCGGATTCATGGCAGCAACATTAACATTTAGCAAAGTATCACATGAGGCTGCTTCAGTGGCTCTTGTCATCACAATGGTCAATTCTGACACACTCCATGTCCCATCCAGTTTTGATAAATCACTGCAAGAGAGATTTATCTTGGTGGATGAAGCCAGAAGAAAATTTATGGAGTCGTCCTTTTTCCCCCTCTCAGCCCAAGGCCATAGTGACCATGGATGCTTCCCAGAAAGGGTGGGTGGGGGCATTTTCTGGGAAAGAATGTCCAAGGCACTTGGACCCACAAGAGACCAGTTTGCACATCATTGTCCTAGAACTGAGGACAATGCTTTTAGCATTGCAAGCATTTCAGTCTGTCCTTCATTCAGGTACAATTTCTGTCCATTCAGACAGCATGTCTGTAGTCTGGTGTATCAGCAATCGGTGGGAACCACATCCTACCCCCTTTGTCGGGAAGCCCTAAGAGCTTGGCAGTGGGCAATCTCCTCCAAACACTTTCTGATAGCAATGCATATCCCGGGAGCTCTAACAGGACTGTGGACAAACTGAGTATCACGAGTGGTCTCACTCTCAACGTAGCAATGAAAATCTTTCGTTTATTGGGGTCAGCTTTGCTGTGATCTGCTTGCCTTTCCTATAAACCACAAATGCAGCAGCTACTTTTCCCTATTTCCCCCTTGCGAGGAGTCCCAGAGAGATGCACTTTTTCACAATTGGCCCCCGGGACTTCTGTATGCCTTTCCCCCAATTCCACTAATTACCCAGTTTCTGAAGAAAGCCCAATGGTTGAGAAGCAAAGTGATTCTCATTTCACCTTTTGCACCTTACTGGCCCCGTCAAGTCTGGTTTCCCTTTCTTTGGCCTCACCTGGTTCAGCACCCATGAATTCTGGATCCAACTCTGGACCTGCTGTCTCACCGTCAGGACTTGGTGCATCCCAACCTTCAAAATCTCACGCTGATGGCTTGTTTTTTTCCAATTCTAGTAATTGCTAGGCAGAACAACTTGTCCTCCCCAGTGCAGAAGTTACTTCCAGCTTCACATAAACTGTCCACCAGAAATATTTACCTAAATAAATGAAAAAGATTCTCTATTTGGACATTTACAAACTGCATTGATCCTTTCTTGGCACCAGTTGATAAGGCCCTGGAATACTTGGCCACCTTATTTCAGTCGAGAGCCTCAACTTCTACAGTTAAGGTTCATTTCATTTAAGCTGCCATTTCGAATTTTCGTTACTGTTTTGATAATCTTTCTTTGATGTCTCATCATATGTGCAAAGTGTTTCTTAAAGATGCTCAGCATTTGAAACTCCCCTTCAAAAATCCGGTAGCACCTTGGGATTTTACCTTAGTTTTACAATGCCTAGTTCGTCAGCCCTTTGAGCCAGCAGCCACTTGTGACCTCAAGTTTTTATCTTGGAAGACCCTTTTCCTAGTGGCGATCATGTCTTCTAGGAGAATTTTAGAGTTGCCGGCTTTGTGTGTGAATCATCCTTATATAATCTTCCACAAAGAAAGAGTATCACTCAGAACCAATCCCTTCTTCTTTCCAAAAGTTGTATCAGAGTCCAGTATCAGCCAGACCATAGACTTACCAGTCTTCTTTCCAATTTTTTTCAAACAAAGGAGGGCACTGCTTGCACATGTTGGACGTCCACAGACCATTACATTTTTACTTGGACAGAACAAATTTCTGTAGAAAATCAGACCAACTGTTTCTGTCCTTTTCAGGTACCAGATTGGGCAAACCTGTATCAAAGGTCACCTTGTCAAAATGGTTAAGAGACTGCCGTACCTTTTATATACAGCCAAAATCAACTCAAACTACAAGCAAAAATTACAGCTCATTCTACAAGATCTGTTTCCACTTCAGCGGTCTTCCATTTCATAGCTTCAGTGGAAGACATGTGCCCAGCAGCAAGTTGGGCTACTCCACATACCTTTATCACTCGTTACAAATTAGACACTGTTTCCAGGGGAAGAACATTGTTTGGGTCTATGATGCTCAGGAATATTCTTCCTTAGGGCCGCCTGGGATCTAAAGTAGCTGGAGACCCTGTCCCATAAGCCAAGTATAAATGAAGATTGACAACATCAGATAAGGAAATTATGTTCTTACCATAATGTTCCATCTGTGTTGTTGATCATTTATTCTTGACATCCCATCCTCCTGCCTCCTGGAGGTTCAGAGCTAGTCCTGGGGTTTTTTGTCGTAGGATTGTTCCTCAGAGTTTCCATTTTTCTTAGTGGTAGGCAAACTTGATCCGAGGTAGTAGGAAGAGAGGCAATATGGGTAGAGCCTTAGCTCGAGAGTTTTTGGCTGGCGCAAGCTTTGTACAATGGCCGAGTCGGTTAGGAGGATTTGGAACCAAACCCATCAGTCGAGAATGAATGAAGATTGACAACACAGATGGAATGTTATGGTAAGAACATAACTTTTTTTTTTTTTGGCTCATCCATTGAAGAATTATGGGGCAATGTGTATAATTTAACAGAAGGCATTTAAATGCAAGTGAAATTTGTGTTCTCACTAATGTCCACCATATTGGTCTTCGACCAGAGTAGCTTGAAAAGGGGACGTGGATGTAGAGGGAGGGACCAGTAGACAGATTTAGGACACACACTGGCTAAATATGAACCCCCTGAGGGACACCAGCAAAGAGGTGAGGGTGTGAGATCCACGAATGTCTGTGGAACTGAAAGTCTGCAATTGATTTAAGAAGCTTCAATTTGATGAGGAGTAAAGATTTTAAGGGAAATATTCTTATGTTAGTCTGTGCAGAAACTGAAGTTTTTGGTAAAATTGGTGAGATGCTAACAATTTAATGTATTGAACAAGTTTAAATAGCCAGTTGATAAACAGCTGTATGTGGAAAGAGGAAGACAAGTTTTTTTTGTGTGTGATTAAGATGGGCATAGAGGCATTAAATGGGTTTATCAAAAGGAGAAAAAGTGGAGCCATTTTGTTGAAGAGGAGTCATGGCAGAATGAGCGATGCTCAAACTTGGTAAGAGGAAGAAAGTTATTCTGTTTGTTTTAGTGTATATATATATATATATATATATATATATATATATATATATATATATATATATATATCATTTAGCATACCATCAGTTAAAAACTGTGGGTTAGAAGTTTAACTGTTTCAAGGAGCTGCATATTAAAAATGTCAAAATGATTAAGATCCCAGGGAAAAAATACAGAAAATATGGACCAAAAGCATAATATGAATTAAGGTACCATCCAAAGTGAGTTACATTTTTTTTTCTTGGAATATTAATGGCTTATTAGACACTGCTAAACTGATGACAATTATAGCCCAAATTAATACGTAGACCTCATATTATTTTGCTACAGGAAATGTGCCTGAGTAGGCCAGAACACCTAGCATTTGTGATGAGAGGATTTAGAAGAAGGATTTATGGCTGAATAATAGGAAGCCAGGAAAATAGTAGTAGGGATTTTCCAGGAAAGAGGATGCCAATAGAAGTGGATGAGGCAAAAATGGACCCAGCAGGAAGATAATACAATAATTGGGGAGTTTTGGCAGTGAGGTAGAATTACACTGATTAGTTCAACACCATTGATAAAAATGTGGAATTGGTAAATACATTAAATAAAGTAATGGGCTTTCAACAGGGTTTCTTAATAACAGGAGAAGATATGAAGCTTAGTTACGAGAGTAAACAGGATGTAAATAGTGGAGCTAGGAAGCAATTAGCATTCCCAGAAGCAAGATTCATAAAGAATTGCTTTAAAATCTATGATGTAGGAGACCTAGTATTGTGCAAGCAGAAGGGATTTTATATTTTATTTATAAGCATGTAAATTGGGCCGCTCTGAACAGTGTGTGTGTGAAATATAAATAATAGGTATGGTACTTGCATATTATTGTAACCAGATTTGTAACGTGGTATAATTGATAATGTTATCGCGGAATGAGTTTATATGTACTGCAAAATGGTCTGCAATCCTCAGTGATTTTGGGACAATACATCATGTATACTTTTTCCAGCCTCATTTTCTTTACATTGGAATTGAGGCCTGCAGCACCCAACCCATGTCAGGTCATTGTGGAGCATGGGGGATTTCCCTTTGCACTGATACGATTTTACATTGCTCGAAACAAGACACAGCAGAAGAATAACTGCCTAAACTCATCTTGACCCCTATAATGTATGCTGAGCTGTTGAAAGTAATGTGCTTATTTACATGCATACTTTTAAATATTTCCTTTTGGTCTGTCTTTATCGATGGCTGAATTAAGGCATGGAATCTTTTTTCCTTTCATGCTTTTGTGTTTTTTTCATTTATAGCAGTATGAGCCTGTGAAACATGTTTCGCCTAAAGACAAACTCCAATCCTCATGTTATTTTTATGCCTTTGAATGATTTGTGTATTGCTGGTAATGTTTTCTCCTAAATTACTTTTCAGGAAGACTTAAGAGACTCATAATTACATTTCACTTTGTCAGTCTAAAGTATTTATTAAGTGAGTTGCTGTAGAAATGATATGTAAAAAAAATATCCCAATTTTGCGACTTGGATGTCAAAGTAAGTTAGGTCGGAAAAGTACATCCCCGAGAAATACAAAATGTGACTGTTATTCGTCTTCCTGCCTCACACAAATGTCAGAGTAATAATTATTACTTTACAAAAACCTTTTCAGGTAACCTTAAATATTTTATATATATATATATATATATATATATATATATATATATATATATATATATATATATATATATTGTGTGTGTGTATAATACTATATATTTTTTTGTCTGGGGTTCTGGAAGGTTTGAATTTGAACACAATTTCAGAAGAGTTAAGTCCCCCTGATTAGATGGGATACCAAATGTTTGTATATGCAACATGGAAGGTTTAAAGAAAAGAATACTACCATCTGCTGGCCAGAATGATTGGCATAAATTTGATTTTTTTTGTATTTAAAAAAAAAAATTAGTCTGGGTGGCAACAAAGCCCCTTATTTAATAATTTAATAGTGTGCTTTTTTGGAAAGTATATCAGACCAGCCCAATTTACAGGGTATCCCCAATGTAATTGTTTTCTGATTTAAGTAGTAAATCACACGTTTGTGGGGAGTACCCAATAAACTGGGTTGGTCTGATATACTTTCCAACAAAGAATAATTACATGCATTTGTTTAATTGTTAAGCTTTGATTATTTGCTGACGTCAGAAAGGCATTTTGTATATATATACTCTATTCTACTGTGGAGCTTTTCTCCCTGGCTCTCTGCTGAAAATGGGCCTCACAGCTCAGGCAGACTAACACGGTCAAGAAATGTAAAATAATGATAAATATAGATTCTTGGACTGAATAATAAATTTGAGGAAGACTGTTGCCAAAACCAGTATATTCTGTTTTTGCCCTGTGAAAAAGAAAATAAAGATTGCATTGAACCAGTGTGTGCGGATGTATTTGTTGGATGCTGGTTCGTTTTGGATTTAACTTTACCTGTACATATAAGGCAAGTTTTGCTCTAGTCGGTGAATTCTTAAAAATGAGATTTTGATAGTCAAATAATATTACATATGCCAGTTTGCAGTACACTACAGAGTATGTTACATGAACACTTTCCTAGGGTAAGCCGTGTATAACTGGCAAATACATTAAAGTTGGAGAATGCTGGGCAATCGGCATATTTTATATCTAACCAATTCTTATAAGAAGTTTTATTTTAATAAATATTTTTTTCCTTCTGAATTTTAGTGTTTGTTAGAAGAAAGGGAGAAACTGAAGGCAGGTATACTCCAACCCTCCCAAGGGTCCTAGCTAGTTATAACTGGAGCTGTGACTGTTGCACATCGTAAAGAATGTGTGTGTATGTATAATAATATAAAATACATATATTTAAAATACATACATGCACACATATATAAATACACAGGTATACACACAGCATTTAATGCTTCGGACAAGATACTTTTGCATGCTCATTTGAAGATTCCATTCTCAGTGACAGACAAAGAATTAAAGAATTTAAAAAGAAACCAATATCTGCATTAGAAATAGAACTCCCAGAAATTAAAACAATTAGTAAGTCAAACCTTATGAGGAAATCGCATAAAGAATGCACAAACTGATATTAAATTAAATAAACTAATCATAACCTTGTACAAATATTTTTCCTGAAGTAGTTATATTGGCATACTGTGCCAGTTGTACAAGTCCCTGTAAGACATAGACTTTCTTTGCGATGTGCAATGGCTTGGGCTAGCAGTCGCAGCTCAAGTTATAACTAGCTAGGACCCGTGGGAGGGCGAGAATGTACCTACCTACAGTATTTCCCTTTCTTTCAACAAGCACCAAAAATCAGAAGGAAACATTTATTACAATAAAACGTCTAACAATTGGTTAGATATAAAATCAACAAAACAGCACTGGATAGCTTGAGATAAGGTGGGGAGTGTCCTGCCTGCAGTCTGTATGAATGTATAACTAGCTATGCTTAGGTGGGCTTGAGTGTTCCTGACTACTGTCTTTACTTTTTTCTTCCAACAAATAAAAACAAAGATTCTTCCTTCAAGTCAGTTATACAGGAAGTCATAAAACAGTGAATGGTTTGATAAATCTTGGTATTTGACAATACCGATTATGGCAAGGCTGCGAGGTTGTGGAGGGAAGAATCTAAAGTGTTTCCATACCTCATAATCGAAGGCAATTAGCTACACTCCTCCTGACAGACATGCACTGTATATGCAAGTCACCTTGCTGTTACACCTACCCAGCCTGTATGAGGCACCCATGCCATCAGATTAGGAATTTGACACTTGCTTGTCCACTCGGTATCTCACATGCCATGCTCTCTCACACGCCATGCTCTCTCACACACCTGTAACTTGGCCACCCCACCTTATGTTCACTGCCGTATCCCTACCATTCACATACTGCACACTGTTGTGATTGCCCAGCATACTGAATGCAGTGCATACTCGAGGCTTAATGTATGTGCCAGGTCATACACTGCTTACCCTAGGAAACTGTCCATGTAACATACTCTGTAATGTACTGCAAACTGGAATATGTAATACTATTAGACTACCAAGAGCTGAATGGTGCCCATGTCTAGGCCAGTTTTGTCAGCTATTGTTGTGTCCCACTGGCACAGTCAACATGATTCCCTGCAGGCCTTATCCACCACATCTTTCCATATCCATCACCTAGCATCCATATCCTCCTTCCCCAATGTGTCACATTATGTGCAGTTCTGCCGTTCTTTTCTTGCAGGTCAGATCTCTGCTTTATATTCATATTACATACATGATAGCATTTTACTTCTGCAGGTACTTGTATGCTTGGTAGTGTTACCCAAATGTGCTCATGTTTTCCTTATGTGTCTCTCTGTCTTTCTCACTATCGTTCCTTCACATTTACTTGATGTTTTATTTCTGTTACTGCTATATGCAGCATCAGCCATAATTGTCTGTGGTGCAGCAGTGGTCACCTTGCCATCGACCTGCCCTGCTGGGTTTCCAGCTGCCTCTAAACCTGCCTTTGTGCTGGGTAATGAAGTTCATTCAACAGGAAGCAATGTGGAGAGTTTCTTTGTGGCCACTAGTGGCATGCAGTTTGGGGGGGGGTTCAACCTCAGTAGGAACCACTTGTGGGTAACAATATACTACCTGGCAGGAGTTGGAGGTGGTGTGATGGTGGCTGTGGACTGGTGGCTTGAATCCCATAGTAGTCACCTGGATTATGTCCTTGTGCAGCTGTCAGAATTGTGCCACTGCCCAGCCCTGCTCCTTAGGCCACCAGTTGTTGAGCCCAGTGGGGAGGGTAGTCCTTGAGGTTACTGACTTGGGTGCAGCAGTGAGGACTATGAAAGGCAGCTGTCAAACCACTCTTCACATCATGATCTTTCCATTCCTTGAGTTTCACTGCCCCTTCCCAGTTTGTCTAATCTTTCCCATCATCATTTGTCCTCTCTCTTTTGTGTTCCCACCCTCTTTTGTCAGTATCTTCCTACTGATCTTCATCATGCTGTTTCTGGTGCTCTAATTAGCCAGTGTATGGTCACATAACCAGTGTTTCTGAATGCCAGCCAAAGACAGTAACTTGCTAATTTTAAACAATACACAGGCATTAAAGTAACAATGCTAGGCAAAAGTAAAATGTAAACTCGCATAGTTAAAATAAATACAAAAAATTCAGTATCTTAAACTTACAACACATTTCAGCATGTCCAATAAATAGTGGTTATCCAGTACAGCATATTCGGTGTAGTGCATCGTTTTCTGTCAGTATCAAACTCTGAATAAAGTAGTAGTCAAGTAGGAATTAAAAATAAAGCAGAGAGTATTCAAAGTTTGAGAGCAAGTGCCACTATTTTAGCACCTCCCTGTGGTTAATGTTAAGCCATAAATGTAATTGCATATGAAGTCAGTGTTCTGCTTGATTTTTTTCCTATAATTTTATTACATTTCCAGACCTACTATCCTAATTACCCTGATGTCTTTAGGCCAGGAAAGCTCGTATGTGATACAGGGACAGCCTTGATTTCATGAGCGGCACTCTTAAAAGATTCAGATATCTAAGCTAGTACTTTACTGTTCTTTGCATCCCCACATCTGTCTTTTTAAATCCTTACTGCACAAGACCATTGTTCCTGTCATGTCTCCTATTTGGTAGTGCATGTTGAATTAACTGGTTGCCAGTTTTGCCACAACCAGTCTAAGCAGTTTTCAGGAATCTTATAAGGGCTGCTTTTATATGTGAAGCAATTTCCAGCTGCTGTTGTAGCTTAGTATTTGTAGTTTATCATATGGCTCTCTCTTTAGTTACCAATTATATAACTGTAGGCAATAGTTTTGCAACAAACATAAATTTATCTGTTTTGTAATTACATTAGTCAAAGATAAGAGGAAAACACATGCACAACATATCTGATCTTCAAGCATTATGACAGTATAAGCATTAGCATCCTTGAATAAGTTAATCTGTACAGGGATAATTCAGTCTTCACTGGACTGTGAAAAAACCCTTTACACGCACCCCTTTCCCATGATGCTTTTGTGTTTCTCTATACTCATTTGTTCTTACCCATTACTAAGCACATTTGGTTAGAGTCTGAATGACTGCAGACTGCATGTTGGGAAAAAATTAATAGCCATTTCTGTTGTTCAGGTGGTATGAGTATGGGTTGGCAACCTTTTTCACCACTGTGCCTTGCTGCTGCTTTAAGAATATGACGCACTTTACTTATCTTCACCTCCTTTTAGGGATTTGTACCGTTTAGTTTTCTCTGTCTTAGTTGGTCTTTGGTCCTCTTATCATCATGACTTGGAAATCTAACAAGTGCGACTTTGGTCAGCATTTTTGATATAGGTGTTTACTGTCTTGGTTCCCAGCGTTAGTCTGAACTTGTGATATCCGTTCTAAGTTTATTAAAGCTACTTTTAAGGAAATTAAGGCAGCTTTGTTGTCATTTTACTAGAATTAGAATTAAAGTTAAGGCTAGTCTCTACCACAGTGGTTGCTTCTTTTTCTGGTGATGTATTGGGCTTTCCTCGTTTAGTTCCTGTTGCAGTGAACCAAGGCCCCTCTAGGCTTTAGCTTTATAAGAAACTGTTTGTCTTAAAACTTTAGCAAGGCCAATCAAAGATTTGGCTGTTAAATACAGACATAAAAGTTAATTAAAACGAAGGCCATACTTTCATCTATAGAAACAGTTGTTTAGGCAACAGTGATGGAGGATTTTACATCCATGACTGCTGCTTTTGTATAGTTGCGGTACTGAACGTTGTCACAGCAAGCATCAACAGACTTAACTGCCCATTCCAAGGCATGAGGTGCCTTGGTTTTCCCCTTCAGTCAGGCAGTCTCCTACCCCTCTTTTAACTCTGCTTAGTTGGCTAGGGCTATAGTAGAACTTTTAATACAGGCAGATAGCTTCAGTCCCTCTCCTCTTTTAGTTTACCGAGAGGCATAAAAGTGGATCTCTTTTGAGCAACCATTTCTTTTCACAACCATTTGGTCTGCCATAACGATTTTCTGTTCTGTAACTGCCAGTAAGTCATACTTTAAGCTCACACACACCTTTCTTTGCTAGAGTTTTTGTCTGTACTGTAGTTTTGGGTGGACCTGTGCCAGCCCATTCAGAGTAAGGATTCTTTTCTTTGGCTGAGGCTCATCCTGTATTGCATTCAAGTAGCCCAGCATTGGCTCACCCTGTGTGTGTCCCTGGCTGCCTGTTCCTAAGTTGACACTAATCTGGGCTGCAATATTGGCTTATACAGGCCAGACATCAGCTCCTCTGAAGCTTGTTCAGCCTCTTAATTCTCATTCTTTGGATTCAGTGGAGACTCTCCCAGTGCTGGATTGGCCATTGTTTGAGGGACCACCATAGGGGTACCCAGTGCAAGCTACAAAGACTAACCTGATTTGGGGAATCTGTCTCCATTCTAAGTGTTGAGCACCCTGGCATTTTGGAAATCCAAGACCTACATTGCAACCTTCTCCAGTGGAGGAATCTCGCAGAACAGCCTTCTGTGGTAACTGTGGGATTTTTCAGTTTTCTTTCTTGAAGAATGCTTTCTTGTTCCATCTTATAAGTTTTCTCAGACAGACTGATGAACTGGATAAAGACACAATATTGATCTAGTTGAACATGAGTATGATATGGGGTCGTATTTGTATAGTAAAGTTTTACAGTTGATGGAGAAGGTTAACTAGCCCTTCCAAGATACATCATCCACACAAGAGAAGACTGCAAGACTCCTTAAGACCTCATCAGGTATTCTTGTAAGTGGCGCATCCTCATTCACATCAGTGAAGCAATAGTTAAGGTTGCACATGATAACCTGGGCATTAGGGCCTCATGTTCAAGGAGGTCAAATAGAAATAGTTGGTCCCCACCAGACTATGCTTATCTGAACGGAGATTCCTGTGATATGGGCTAGTGCCAGCATAGCTAGCTGGAGTTTTGTAAAGAGTGATATCCTTTGAATATCAAACTGATGTGTACAAGATGCTTGTATTACACATATATTTGAACTGTACCGCGGTGGTGGTGCTGCGGTAGCGTTGTCGCCTCACAGTAAGACGCTGTCCGGTTCGATTCTCAGCTAGAGCGTCTTCTGCATGGAGACATGCATGAATGGGTGTACCTTCGTTGAAGGTTGTGCTTCAGGGCTGGTAACTCAGCACGTAAAAATCAACTACCAATCATTAGCGGACCGGAGTTCCGCTGTGGCGACCCCTAACCGGGAAAAGCCGAAAGACACAACAACATGGCATTTGAATATCAAACTGATTTGTACAGATGCTTATGTTGCAAATGTGTTAGAACTGTATGGCATTTGAATATCAAAATGTATTTGTAAAGTTGCTAGTGTTGAAAACTGTATCAACAGTGGCTCCTGCTGGACAGAAGGGAAATATGCATGCAAGTAGTAACTGATTAAACGTATATACTGTGCCCAAGAACACTGGAAGAGAAGAGATTAACCAGCTAGCTTGCTTAAACAAAAATAAGGGAAATGTAAATTGACCTGCTAAAACCATTAAAATGGCATCCACAGTGAGGAATAGTGTTTTTGTTTCATAATCCCCAAAAGTTATCCCAAATATCTTTATCTCTTTTATTAAAATAAATTCCTGGCGCCATAACCACCTCTCCAAAATCTTTACTTTTTTCCTTATTGATTAAACCTATATATATATATATATATATATATATATATATATATATATATATATATATATATATATATATCCCAACCATTCCTTGACCATTATGCTAACTACTGCCAACCATTTTTTTATTTGCTGTAATAACCACATCATTTACATACATTATCACTAAAGGTGCATGTCTCCTCTTTTTATATGTGTGTGTGTGTGTGTGTGTGTGTGTGTGTGTGTGTGTGTGTGTGTGTATGTGTATAATTGACTAATTGCCAATGACACATTTCAGTGAAACTGAAACGGTCGAGCAAAATGATAACTGTAATGTTTATGCAGGGAGCAAGCCCCCCTGCACCACCCATGTGGGGGGCTGTGCCCCCACTTTTATATTCTCACTCTGAGATCGCACTACAGTGGGGAAAAGGGAATATTCCCTTATCCCCACTGTGCCGTGATCTCAGAAAAAGTGTATACGTATATATTTAAATATGTATATATTGTATTTATTTTATTTTGCATTTGTTTACTGGGATGGTCCAACTTGGACAGTGCCATTTTCAGCAGAGGCCTGGGGAGAAAAATTCCAGTCTAAGCTTGCATGCAAATTATCAGAACAAGTAATAGAAATTATAAACAAAATTGACAAAATGAGTTTACACATCTACAGGATAAAAATGTAAACCAATATATATACATAGTATCAAATAGAACAAGACTTTAAACACTTGAAAATAGACAAAAATATGGTTGAATTTATATGTGTGGAGGAACATAACAGGAAATTAAGCAGGGAGAATCACTTAGCAGAGTAGTGCATAGTTAGTAATACTTGCGTGGTGAGAGTTGCAGCTAGGAATGTAACTACTAATCCCTTCTAACAACACTACTTATCTATATGTTAACAGAGTTAGTACGTACAGCTAAATTGTAGAAGTAGTGCTAAGTTGATAATTAACCTAGAGTGTTACATGTGCAAAGCCAGGATTCAAGCAAGTGTCTTTTGAGAGATATTTTGAAATGATTAAGTTTACTTATGGATCTAATACTATGTGGATGGGTATTCCAATTTTTAGCAACAAAGTTAGAGTAAAGAGAGTTGCCTGCTGTATTGAATACTTTGGTTACCTGGAGTAAGTCTTTTTAGATGATCAAAGAGTACGAATGTTTAGGGTAGGGTTGTAGAAGATTTTTAGGGAAGGTACGTTGTCAGGATTGTGCATTATTTTGTGAGCCATTATTAACTGGTTAGAGTTCATAATATGAGGTAGTTCAACAAAGAAAGATTTTTTAGGTATTGACAGTGATTGGTTGAATATGTGGAATCTGTTGCAAATTTAGCAATGTTATAACATGATTCTAATTTACTTCTGACTTTTTGAGGTTGGTAAGTATGGTGGATGCATACAAGAATGAGGAGAGAAGGTGGATTCTAGCTATGGCTATTCTTGCAGCGTCTTAATCATTTTTTGTTTCTATACATTGTTCCCATTTTCTTGTGAACCTTTTTGATTGTGTTAGAAATGTGTATGTCAAATTTTAGTCTGCTGTCGAGTATGACCCCTTATAGTTTTGTTTGGGAATCTGGGAATATCCTATAATTACTGGCAGTGATATAAAAGTTAGCTGGGAGGTTAGTAGGTTTAGACGGATGAAAGATCATTAGTTTAGTTTTATTAAGGTTGAGAATGAGTTGCGAGTTTGCTAGCCACATTTCAGTGTCAGAGAAGGCTTTTTGAGTGACTGTAAGAAGTTGAGGAGTTGTGGATTCTGCGTATTGTATGATAGATGCTTGGGAAGGAGGCAGTGTTGAGATAATTTATGAATATACTGAAGAAGAGGGGCCCTAGGATTGAATCCTGAAGGATTCCATGTAGCAGGAGGGAGTGGGGATAGATCTTGCTTCCATTTCACAGCTTGCTGGCAGCTAGGTAGATAACTTTGAATCCAGTTAACAGCTTCAGAGTTGATATTGCGTGGGCAGTAACTTAGGATGGGAAACTGTATTGACTGCTTTAGACATGTCCAAAAGGACTGAAGACACTGCGGTGGTGGTGCTGCGGTAGCGTTGTCGCCTCACAGTTATACATTGCACGTTCGATTCTCAGAGCGTCTTCTGTGTGTCGACATGCGTGAATGGGTGTTCCTTCGTTGAAGGTTGTGCTTTAGGCCTGACAAGCCAGCACGTAAAAATCTACTGCCAATCATTAGCAGACTGGAGTTCCGCTGTGGCGACCCCTAACCGGGAAAAGCCGAAAGACAGTTTTTTATTAGTAAAACTTGGAAGAGTTATAGTAGTGCTGTGATGTGGTCGGAATCCATGCTGTGACGATGAGGTTATTGTTTATAAGGTGTTTAAAAAGGTGAAAGTGGATACATCTTTCCAGAATTTTAGAAAGTGGTGAAAGTGTAACAATGGGCCGGTAGTTTGAGAGTTATGTTGAGTTACCTCCTTTGTGTAATGGTATGATGTATGCAATTTTCCAAATAGCTGGGACATACTTTTCTGTTATACAGCGGTTTGTAGGTATTGACACAGGGAAGGCAAAAACATCTGTTAATTTTAGATATTCTGCTGGCAGGTTATCTGCTGTTAGTGAAGTAGGTTTCAACTTCTTTAATAATTTTGCAGTAGTTTGTTTTGGACCATCTAAAAAGAGAATGCATCTACAGTATTGCTTGGATTGTTGGGTGCTGGCATTGTGGGAGACTTGCTATTGTTAACTACTAAAACACTTTCAGTGAAATATATGTTAAATTGTTCAGCAATATTGTTTGTGTTATCATGTAAGTTGGTGTGTGGGGGGGGGGGGGGGTCGTGGTCTGGCCAGGATGAAGTATGTTATTGATTGTGTTCCAGAATTTTTGTGGATTAATTCTGTATTTCCATGTATTTCCATTATAAATTTGAATAGTAGTGTTGTTTGTCTAGTTTAATTTGGTGTTTGGCACAGTTTCTAAGTTGCTGGTAAATTAAATGGTTTTGGAAGGATTTATATTTAGCCCAAGTTTGCCATGCTTTGTCCCTTCGTTTTAGGAGGGTACGAGTCTCGTACGTTAACCATGGTGTGTAGTTGGCTTTGACACAAACTGTTCTTGGAGTTGCAAGTCTGTTTATAATCGTAAGGAAGGTGTCATTGAAGTGTTACACAGCAGCATCTAAGGGCAGTTGCTTAAGAGGAGTCCAGTCTGTTTTTTTTTTTTCAAGGATATTAAGTAGAATCTGTAAGTTAAGATATTTCCTTTTATTTGTATTTCCTACTACTGCATTCATTCAGTACAGACACCCTTGCCTCACACCTCTTTGAATCTTTATTGTTCCTTTCACCACCCATTAACTATCACACTTAACTCCACTATTCTCATAAACTGATTTTTATCAAAGGAATAATCTGTCCCTTATCTCATGTCCTACATATCCCATAATTTTCTTTTGATATTGTCATAGGCCTTCCCCATGTCACTTATTGTAATTCTCACAGCTGCACCATCTTCTTTAATACTTTTTTAATATCAGCATCTCCTTAAGTTATCTGCACTTAATCCTGTATACTTCTTCTATCCTAAGCCAATATTTTCTCAAGGTTTGCTTTTGTTATTCTTATTAATTTGTGACTGCATTTATTAAAGATATTCGCCTCTAGTTCTTTAAATCGTCTTTCCTTTTTTCCCCCCAAATCATTTGCATTACCTGTTCACAATTATGTCCATCTGTAAATCCTTTTTTTACAATAATTGAATAACATTTGCAATCGGTGCCATCGGATCCCGGAACTGAATTTTTCTTAACCATCTTAAAAATATTTTCTACCTCTTCAACCATAACTTTATTAGATAAAACACGTACCTCCAAGCCATTTTTACCTTGTCTATTTTCTTAAGTTATCTTTGTTATAAAATTTATCACTTTTTGTTCTGTTCCTATTTTTAAATGTTACCTGCTGTGACATTGCTTCTTCTAACACTTTTGACTTCAGTCTTAAAAAGGGAGAAACTTTTGTTCCTTGCACAAAATGTTGCTCCTTTCTTAAAACCCCTTCATTTTTTTGTCTTGTTTTTTTGCTCATATACTTTTCCTTTTTAACATACTCTTCATTCCTCTTCAGTCAAATCTGCCATGTCTTCTGTCATCCTTTTCTATCTTATTTCCTAAACAAGCATCAATCTCCATGCACACGTTGACCTTTTAATTGTACTCAACCTAAATTCTTCTTCTTCTTCTTCTTCTTTCGGCTTTTCTCGATTAGGGGTCGCCACAGTGGATCATCTGTCCGCTCATGATTGGCAGTGGAGATTTATGGTGTTGAGTTGCCAGCCCGGCGCCCAACCTTCCACAGAAGGTGCACACACTCATATTTAGGGCCAATTTAGAGTGTCAAATCCACCTACTGCATGTCTTTGGGATGTGGGAGGAAACCTGAGCACCCGGAGGAAACCCACGTGACCACAGGGAGGACATGCAAACTCCGCACAGAAGGCACCCCAGCCGAGAATTGAGCCGGAGAACCTCTTGCTGTGAGGCGGCAACACTAACCGCTGCACCACCATGGCCGCCTGTACTTAACCTAAATTAAATGACTAAATTTCCTACATAAACATTGTTTTATGTTCTTTCCACAACTGTTTTTGCTTGCTTCTTAGATTCTTTAGTGTGTATTTCATTCACTTGTTTACATTTTATTGCATTTTTATTCACCCCTATTATTGGCCTAATGCCTTTATGTTCTGTGCATTCTGCTTTTTTGTTCCTCCCTTTATTTACTGTAGAGTCCTGCAGGGATGTCCAACAGGTGGCCCTAGGGCCACAATCTGGCGCTTGGTATGTCCTATTACAAACCTGTTTTAAACAGTCGGGTACATATTGGCCATGGTAATGTGGTTCCCCCAAACCTTGCCAGGTATGGTAAGTGAACCCTAACTGTGCCGTAATTCACTCCTTAGCTAAAAAGGTTGAACACCCCTGAAAGTATCTGAAAACGTTCTACAGTCTCTTTCTTTTTACATAGAATTGTACGTACACAAACTTTTTACTTATCCTCATTTCTTCCACCATCAAAACTGTTTAATGTGTATATATAATAAGAAATCATTCCTTTTTGTTTTCTAATATTGCAATTAAATATACTGTTCTACTTGTATTCATATGTACAATTGCATAAGGCTGAATTTATTCAAATAACTCTTCCTTAGCATCTGTGTATGCATGCACTGCAGTAATTCTTACTGGGACAGATCTGTTTTTAGCATCCACCACAGATGTACATCCTGCTTTAACACTTGCGTGTGATCTAATACTTTTATACAATCATTACATAAATCCACTACTCCCAGACATCTTTCCACCCTCAAATTCCCCATAATTTTCTCCCACATAGTCTCTCATAAGTGTTCCTTTTTTCTTTCTTTACAAATCCTACATCTACTAAACGTATATCTGTTTCTAACCTGTTGCACCATTGATGTATCATAATTCATCTTATGTTATTTATTAAACTATTTACATTAAGGTGCACTAATTCCAAGATTTTCCTTTCCATTTTTCTTTTAAAGTTTTCTCTTTAATCTTTTTGTGTACCTCACTATTTTTCCAAATCTCTTCCTTTAACTTGCCATCTCTTGATGCCCCCTTATAGGTTCATAGGTTGGTACTAGGCTATCAGCCCTAGGGCCTATACAAGCCTAGCCATAACAGTTCTCTGGCTATTTCTTCATCACTCACCTCAGTTCTCACATTCTCATCTTTGTTTTTTAGTAATGAAATGAATATATTTTTTTACATTCCCTTCATTCTGCTTTTCTCTTTAATCTTCAAATGCCTCCTCTTCCACAGTTTCAAACTCTTTCATTTTCAGTAACATTATCACTTTCATTTCTTTTTCCACCACATTTCCGTCTTTGATATTCTCTGTCTTCCCCACAATTCATACAAAAATGACCTTTTTGAACTTATTCTGCCACACAGTGTTTAACAATGTAGCCTTTCTCTCTATAATGTAAACACTCTTATTACGTTGCCCAATTAAACATCTTTCCTCACAGCAAAAAGGGCTTTGATAAGAGTATCTCAACTCCCCCCCCCCCCCAAATCCCATCAGTATTAATAGTACTGGGGATATGCTCAGTTTTGCCATTTTTAAAGTTGTAATAAGTTACCATATCCCAATCCATTCCCCTATATTGTTTTTTTTTTAATGGGCGTGATACTTTATTTAAAATAATATATCTAAGTAATCTTCCAAAACTTTCCCCTCACATCAGTTCTAAATTATGCCATCACTGTCTTTAAGTCTATATTTTGAACAGACTACATGGTTATTCTGTAGCAACAAGTTTTCTTTTCTTTTATATCCTTTCAGATTTTTCATCTGGTCCCCAGTCTCAAAATTAATGTTAGCTTCTTTCCACACCAAAATAAATGATCTCATACCTGTCGCATCCCTTATCCCTAAGAGCAGAATTAATTGGCAAGTGCTTCCACAAATTTTGATTGCACTCTTACAGTGTACTACTTTTTTGTTGATCTTTCCTGCTTTCTTCTTGGCATGTGCTGCATTTTCTTTTCTGCCTTCTCTGCTGCTTGTACTTCTCTCCCTCCCGAAACCTTGAATTGTGTCCATGATTTCACCCCAGGATGCTTCATTCCTTTCTTCCAGCTCTACTTTTTGAAGAATACCCTGAAGTATTCTTTCAACCCTCCCAACTGGAGGGTAATCTGTCTCCTTTCTTTCTTATATATATATATATATATATATATATATATATATATATATATATATATATATATATATTTATATCCACATCCACAACTTTTGTCTGTCTGTTTCCATAAATATGTTCTGCAGAAAAATTCTCTGAAGCTACAAAAACTCCTTGTATCACCTTTCTTGAATTCTGCACATCACACTTCCTCCAGGAACTTGAGGAACTAGGAACATGAGATCTGCATAGACCCCTTGCCTTGGCTTCATTTCACCAGTCAAGGTCTAGGGGGACTGACCTAGTTAACAGAGTGGAAGTAAAATAAATAAAACTGAGTAAATGAACATAACTTTTAAACAAAATGCCTGCTCTGAAACCGTTCATGCTGAGTGAGCAGAGTGAAAGAAACTGAAAATGGTATTTAAAAATATGGTAGACATGAGAGCAGAGAGATACAGGGAAAAGGTAATAGAAATTATTTAGAGTGATTATCAAAGGTTAAAGTATTGCAGACTAAAGGGAAGCAGAACAAGAACAGGAGGAAACTGAGTGGTAAAGGGAAAACAAGGGATTGTTTGGATAATATGCCAGAGTTTGGAAAGGTTGCTAATAAGTAGTTTTTGATAATCCCAAAAGCACAAAGACTTAAGCAACAGAAAACAGAAAGGAGTGTTGCTAGACTTAGGGAGCCTATGACTAGAAAAATAACCAGAAACCTTATAGGGGTATTAGAGATACTTTTGAAATTTTATGAAAATCCGTGTAAAACAGAGGAATGGAGAAACCAAGAAAAGGCACAAATAGAAGTATTTATGGAAAACTTAAATGTGCCAAGGTTAGTGGAAGATGCAGCTCAATGATTAACGGCTAGGATGAGAGGGACTGACACAAAAGTTGTGATGTTAAATGAACAGGGAAGTCACCTGGAACAAATGGCATTCCTATGGAAGTTAGGAGGGAAGAAAACAAAAATGTAGGTTATATTTAACAATATTTTAAAAGGAGAGAGAGAGAGTACTAGCATCTTGAAAGAAATTTGTGGTGGCTGCACTACCCAAAGAAGACAAAGACCATTTAATCCTATCTTCATATAGACCCAATTCCAGTTTGAGCCATGGTTTAAGTGTTAACGTCAATACTTGCTAAGAGAATGGCTAAGGTGTTGATATAATTGACAGATGCATCATTGTGGTTTTGTGGAAGTTAGACAAATATTTGTCAACGTTGAAGGTTGTGCGTTAGGCCCGTCAAGCCAGCACGTAAAAATCTACTGCCAATCATTAGCGGACCGGAGTTCCGCTGTGGCGAACCCTAACCGGGAAAAGCCGAAAGACACAAACAAAACAAACAGAACAATGACAAACGAGAGAGAAACAGAGTTAAAGACCCTGCTATTGTTGGTGGATCTTGATGCAGACAAGGCATTCAATAGTTAGTTCAGGTATTATGAGTAGGTAAATGGAAGCATTTGCATTTTCAGATAGAATAATGGAGTTGTTTATAAAGGTATATGAAGGGTCAGAGGCAGGAATCAACGTGGGAAGGTTCCTCTCTGATAGGCTGTGTTTGAACAAAGGAACCAGACAGGGATGTCCACTGCCTTATTTATTTGCCTCATGCTTTAAACCACTACAAAGAAAATAAGGGACTCACAAATTCAAGAGTATAACTAATGGGCTACTCTGGAAGATGTAGCCTTATTTGCAAAGTGTACTGTTTTCTAGTTGATAAATCCAGAAAAGGATATTTGTGTTGAGGAAAATTTTGAGACAGTTTCATTTTTTATGTAAAACAAAGGCTACAGGAGTACTTCCCACACATGAATTAGTTCAGCAATGCCAATATTTATTGGGATATTTTTATTTAGGTGATTAAATTAAAAAAGATTCTATTATGGCAGCTAAGATACGTGGGAGGAGACTATAGAAGTTGGAGACTATTGTGTATGAATATGGATAGTAAGGTAAAAGTAGAGAAAATGTTTCTAATCCTTTTAATACTATGTATGGGTTAGGCATATTTTTATCTACCAAAGGTAAAGTTGTGGCCCATAACTAGTAAAGAATTGAAGGGATTTGTTTGGGTGGGAACAAGGCCAAGAGTTAAATGGAATAATTGTTTTTCCCCACAGAACAAAACTGAAGTTGGAGACTATTGTGTATGAATATGGATAGTAAGGTAAAAGTAGAGAAAATGTTTCTAATCCTTTTAATACTATGTATGGGTTAGGCATATTTTTATCTACCAAAGGTAAAGTTGTGGCCCGTAACTAGTAAAGAATTGAAGGGATTTATTTGGGTGGGAACAAGGCCAAGAGTTAAATGGAATAATTGTTTTTCCCCACAGAACAAGCTGGTTTAGGATTACTAGATTTGAAGAGATACTTTAGAGCTGAACAATTAACACTTGTATACATAATTCAAGCAGAATACTACAAATCAGAGTGGAATGCAATAATGTTGAAATGAAATGGGGTAGGATTTTCAATACTGGTCCTTAAGACCAACAACATCATCCATGTAGGATATTATATTTACAAAGTAGCAGAAAGTATTTTGAGAACTGAGGCAACATAGGTATACATATTTTTCTAGTAGGGATGCCTGCTAGTAAAGGCATATAAAATAGGCAAGAGGGCGCTCAAATTTCTTTGGAGAAAATTAGTAAAGGAACCAAAGTATTGGGAGCAAATAACTAGGGAGGGAAAAGACTTGAAGTTTAGGCAGTGAATTGGGGCCTGCCTTACCTACTAGGGATTGATAACCTAGTATAAAGAGAAATGTACATGGAGTACTAAATGAAAAAACAGCTCTGGTTATGTTTTTAGTTTGTTTTGGAACAGAAGCGGTATTTAGAAAAGAGATTGATAGGTACAGTTGTGCATTATTTATATGCCTATCAGTCAGAAGACACCATACAAAAGAACAGTGAGAGGATATTTGTATGGCTTCCAGTTATGCAGCAAAATCTAGAAGTTTTGGGATTTTTGCATGCAAGTGTTTGCATATGTTTTCACTACTTGTGATGTTTATTTAACTTAAACATAAATATCAACATAAACTGTTTTGACAGTTCGCTAATGGCAGTTGCTTAACATTCGAATGAACCTGTCAGCCCCATTCTGTGGAGTTACTGCTTTATTAACTAACTTGGACCTTTTTCATGACCGGAAGTCTTTGATCACTGATTGCCAGCTGTCTAAATTTGTGAGGTTGGTGATGGCCTGGATTTAAAAACTTTTTGACAAACAGGAGATGAAAGTTTTTTTTACCCTTTGTGGTTCCTCCCTCTGTAACGCACTGTTCACCTTACTTACTGTCTATGTGCTCTATAAAATATTAATTTTCCTTTTTTTTTTTAAGGATAAAAATTGAAGACTCGCTACATTTCAAGTACATTTCAGTATTGCTACAGAAAAGGTGGAGTTCATTTTGTAAATGACAAAAGCAATTTAGGGGTTAAAGGCTCTTGATGGGACTGACTGAACTTACAATACCCCAGACAGTTTTGTTAGACTTTTTTTATAAGACTAGTAATCATCTACTTTAATGTATTGTGGATATTAAGTAAGCTGTGGCATCTTCAGGTGTACTAACCAATAACCATTGTGTGTGTGTGTGTGTGTGTGTGTGTGTGTGTGTGTGTGTGTGTGTGTGTGTGTGTATTTATATATGCATATATTTATGTAAAATATATATTTATATAAAATGTGTGTCTTTGTATGCTGTAACATTTTAAACTTTCCAGTTTTGTTTGGTTGCATTTCACTGAAATTACACCTCAGCAACACTGTCCCCGTAACAGGTTATTATGCTTCACTACCTGTGCAACCATGGTTTTTGACAATGAATAGATTGCTTTTATTTGTAGTCTACAAATCACCGTGAATTTATTGGGGACCTTGTGGTTTTTATTGTACAAAGAGCCCAAAATAGAAATCACCCCATTATTTAAAATGTTTCTCTTTAGCATTTCTCTTCAGTCTTTTTATCCTGACCTCCAGTGTTGCATCTTACTACTGCCACCTATTCCTATGCTATCCCTCTCCTACAAACTCTAATTTCTCACCACTCCATGCTAAAGTTGCACACTTTCATATAGCACCAAACCCGTTTAACTCCACCAAAGTAGTATTTTTTACAAATAGATATACACACCAATACGCCATACCTCTACTCTGTAAATGTACTAAACTTATATTCATGCACCCTAGCTAAGTAATGCAGGTTAGAGTCAACCTCACACTTAGCGGTGACATCCACCCAAATCCAGGTCCCATACTAATCTACTACACGTAAACACACCACTCCTTCCACATGCTCGCATTACTACTAAACCTATCTGTAGAAAATCAGACCTCTTACTTGTAAACATGACTCTGAGGAGCATAGTGAATAAAACACGTGAATTTCATGCATCTCTCTCACTCTGCTCTCCTGATATAGTAACTGTAATTGAAACCTGGCTAAAGCCTGAGATAAGTGACTATGAATTCTAACTCAAGGATACAGCATCCATAGATTAGACAGATTAAACAAACATGGTGGAGATCTAGCTATTATTTACAAAAAACACACTCAAACCTCAATGTCTAGAACCTAACCCTTCAAATTTCAGTAATGTTGAAATGCTATTTACTTGACTTGAAATAAAATCCTAGAAATCCATAACTATTATAGCAGTCTACTTCCCTCCTGATAACAACCCCACCTTAATTGAGGACTTCTTCCCTCTGGTTTTCTTTAACTTTCTCTCAAACTGTTCTAATTTGCGACTTCAATAGAGACTGGCTCTCCTGCACCTCAGACAATCCTACATACTTCATAAACGTGTATGGATTCTCCCGACTAATTCAATCCCCAACTAGAATTGACAAAAAAAAACTAAGACAGTCACTACTAGACTGGATATTAACCAATAAACCTACTTTTGCCTTCCACTCAAGTTGCCTCCCAGATGCTATTATTGACCATCTACTCGCCTGCCTTGTCAGACAATATCTACACTTCCCCAAAAATATTACATATAGACGAACACATAACAGAAAAAATGTCTCACCTCAAATATTTGTATCAACCTTACAGCAATACGACTGGACCCCACTAATATCATTCCCACTATATGATGCCATGTTGTGCTCCAGTACATTTTTAGACATACTCAACAGTCAAGCACCACCTAGAACCATTAGAATTAAGACAAACTATGCTCCCTGGCTAATTAAGGAAACTAAGCCATTACTTAAAACCAGTGATAAAGCTTGGGCACACTACTAGACCAACAAAAATCAAACCATTCTAGATAATTATCAGCAACTAAGAAATAAAGCCAAGAAACCAGTTAAAAATGTAAAAATCCTATTACATTGCAATACAACACAAATATAAAAACTACCCCAAAAATTTTTGGGCTACCATTAATCAACTGCTAAAGCCAGGTCAATCCATAACCCCAACCACTACAAACAAATTGAGTGACTATGCTCTCTCCAGTAATACACATTTCACTAGCTGCATATTAACTTGGACCAGCACTAACAACAACTCACCTCTAACCATTCCTAAAATTAAGAAGACCCATCCAATGCCTTCTTATTCGAACCTGTGCAAACCAGCACCATAAATAAATTACTCAACAAACTTAGACTTCTCTCGCTGCTAATTTACCTTCTGAATACCTCAAGATAGCTGCCGATGCTATCTCCTATCCAGTCTCCTTTTTTGATCAGTTGTTCCATAATTGGACCATATTTTCCCAAAATCTGGAAAATAGCTTACATCATACCACTTCATAAAGGAGGGATGTGTACAAAAGTTTCTAATTATAGGCCAATAAGAATCTTATCTCCACTGCCAAAAATCTTAGAAAAATGCATCCATTCCTAATTCCTGAACTGTTTGCTATCGAATAACCTTCTAATTCCCAATATGGTTTCTTCTATTTATCATGTTCATCAGCAGGCTCCACACTGCCACTCACCAAGTGTTTTTATTTACAATTTTACAGTACGCATCTGATTCCATGCTCATCTGTTCTGTCCCCTCACACTCTATACCTAGAAATAACCCTACTTTACTTCATAGCAGTAGAATCTTGGCTCTCTGACTCAGTTTTGTTGGGATTCAGAATTAACTAACATTATGATTTTTTCAAGTAACAAAACTTCAGACCTGCATTACCCTTTTCAGATGTATACTTCTAACAATTTCAAGACTGAACCTGTATCACACACTAAGCTACTTGGGGTTACAATCAGTAATAACTTGAGATTTGACAAACACTTCTCTCTCTCTTACCAGAAAAAAGTCCATATTAAACTAGGTTTACTTTACAGAATTAAACCTTACCTCACTGACTCCACAAGACAATATATTGCCAGGACTCAGTTACTTTCTACTCCTCTTTATGCCTCTCCTATCTTCAATCTGAAGAAAACAGATTTAATAAAACTAGACGTTTGTTACAATAAGATTGACAGATTTGCTACCAATTCTCCATATAGATCCCATCACTACGCAGCCTTATGCCAACTAAATTGGATCGAGTTACCTAATTACCTAACTTTCACTCAACTCATAATAATGGCCCATGACATTATACCAGCCTGACAGTTGTCCAGCAGTCTAACAGAAGGCACTTGTAATAGAAGTTTGTCAAAAGATCTCAAGTCACAAAAGCTAACAGTCACTTTGGAGATGCTCTCTACATTAATCGAATCTCCCTTAACCTCCCCTCCTCCAGCACATCTTAGCCACTGCCAATCACTCGCAGTTCAAAATACTTCTAAAGTCCCATCTATGTAATTCTTGGCTCTGCTCTTGCCTAACTCCTGGTTGACTATTATTCCCTTTTGTTTAATTCCTGGCTGACCTCCAGCTGCATTGTTTTTTTTTCTTACTTGTCTGTGTATATAGATGTAGATGTTTTCTGTCTACTTGATTCTTGTCCATCTTGTCTCGCCTATAAACTCATCACAGATATTGCCTTACTTTCTGTCTCAGGATACTCGGTCCAATGTTTTCATTGTCACCCTAATTAATTAATTGTACTTAAACTCCTCACCTACACCATGTAAAGTTTTTTGCATATTAGAAATAGTGACAGTCACATGTATATAAATTCATGATCATATATGTGTCGCATACGGAAAACGTTTTTTTCTACTATTTTTAGGTACTATTTGTATTTGCCTATTTATGTGTAGTTTAATATGTATTCTGTGTAAATTCTGTTCTTTTTGTTACTACTGAATGAGATTACAACCTATATCTTTTGGCCCCCCCCCACGGGCCTCTGCTGAAAATGGGCCTGTGCCCAGTCGGACTATCCCAGTAAACAAACGTCAAATAAATAAATGGATATGTTTGTGACATCAGATAATTTTTCCACAGATGGAGAGCAATTGTTGGTGTAATGGGTAAGAGAGGGATACTTGAACATGCTTTTTTTGGGAATGTAAAAAAGCAATGTCCTTCGGCTTTTCCTGGTTAGGGGTCGCCACAGCAGATCACTGGTCCGCAGATTGATTGACAATGGTGGTTTTACAGTGTTGAGTTGCCAGCCCGGCACCCAACCTTCACAGAAGGCGCACACACATGAACCTACTTGCATGTCTTTAAAATTCACTCGACTGCAGGGAGGACATGCAAACTCAGCACAGAAGGCACTCCAGCCGAGAATCTTACTGGAAAGCCTCTTGTTGTGATGTGACAATGCTAATCACTGCACCACCATGTTGTTTTTGTTGGAATGTAACATAACAAAGTACACTGAATTTTTTTTTTAAAATCTGTCAAGCATGTTTTTGGGACTGTAACATGTAGATAGAGTTAAAATAAAATTTAACCATGTACTTTGTCAGAAATGGAGGAGCAAGTTATTGTAATTAAAGAAATGATTGTTTCTGAGTTGGACTATAGAACCCAAAATGTCTAGACAAAGTTTAATGCTGATTTTCCAAAAAAAAGCAATTTACTAGAAAATGGACATCTTTAGAAAAGGGGAGGGGGCAAACTACATAGAAATAAATGAAATAATTTTCAGGAGGAGTGAAATTTCAGGAAAGGGAGGACTTAAGCAATGCAAGTAATGTTAAATTGAGCAATATAGCAATAGCTGACAATGTGGGTGTGGTATATTGAAGATTTACCCATGGCTGGTGTGGTTTAATCACGAGGGTGAAGCCCAAGTGATTAAACAAAAGCCAACAGGGGGTAAATCTACAATGTATCACACCACGGAGTCAGTTATTGCTATTATACAATAACATTATTTAAGAAAAAAAATTACTTTTCTTAATTAATTGTCTTTGTATAACGGCACCGTGGTGTTCGTCCACTTTTTCCTTGGTATCCTGGGGCGTTGCTGATGTACCGCACATGCATATGGGACTTCCGTTCCCATACTTACACAGTACACCAGCACTGTGTAAAGGAAGCAATGGAGAAAGGAAGACCTCCGTTGCTTTTTTTTTTTTTTTTTTCATATACAGGCAAGATGTGGCAGAGAAAAGAAAAGGTTTATCGGTTGCATTTCTTTAATTTTGCATAAAGTATCCGATTATCCTTTTATTTTCCCCGTGCTGTTTCTCTCATTTGGGTTTCCAGTTTTTTGATGTTCATTTAAAAAAATTAAAAAAAAAAGTAAAATTTTATTGCATATATTAATGGCAGAAAAACAGGGCGACTGGACCTTTTTCTATTGGTATATGCTCGGATTTACAATGGGCACACTGGTTGAACTGACTAATCATTGTGCTACTTTTGAATGCAAATGGACATTTGTATAATTAAGCAGCAATCCCTGTGTATAATTGTGTGTATAATGCATATCCATTAAAAGAAAAATCTATACAATGGTTTGTTTGCATTTTTGTAATGGTGTGCAGTATTTTAAATTAATAAAGGTGTTCATAAATTTAATTGACAAGTACTATAGTGTTTCATTGAGCATTTCTACTAATCCATCAGTATGCAGAAAGGATTGCTTCATCTGTTTATCTAAAATGCTGATGTAACTGATGCAGTACCTTCGACATAAAGGTGGTATGTCTTTGTCAGTACCACTTTAAGGACTTCTCTGAATGTAAGGTGTAGCTTCTTCCCCAAAAAAATGCTGACAGTCCAACTTCGTTTGTGTCTTCTCATGTGAAGGGTAATTCTGAAATCACCTGATGTTCTTCGTGTTTCACTGTTGCAGTCATTACATTTGGGTAATCTTCTGGTAGGTTGCCGTCAGTCGGCCTGATTAACAAAGACTTGGGTCCTGCGTCAGTTGCTGTCCCTTCTTCCATGACGTTAGGTCTTCAGGGGTGTAAAACATGCAGCCGACGCCATTACATCAGTCTTTCTTGTCGAGCGGTGCCCAAAGCAGTAGCAGTTCGCAAGTGCCGGTTCGCCGACTCTCGAAATTTTAATTTTTGAGTTTCAGAACCGAAGTCTTCAACTAAAAAGCTAAGTACCCCATTGAGGAAACTTTTTCTTGCCAATGTCAGTAAAAGTTAATAATTGTATTACTTGTGGGAAGGAAATACCTCATAAGGATTTCCATTTGTACTGTATTCCTTGCCTAGGCCCTGACCACGACGTACCTTGCTGTCGGTTTTGTGCTTTATTTAATCAGCGCACTATCCGTCGTCAGTACATTTTTGCTTCTAAATATTTCGGTTCTCAATTTAATTATCCAGGAATGATGTCGGTTAGCCATCCGACTACCGGAATACCGAAAAAACACAAAGAAAAAGACCGAGACAGGTCGTTGAGGTCCAAAACTGCCGATGATGCTTCTCCTAAGCCAGTCGCCAATTTGCCGGTACTCAGTGAGGCACTTTCTCAGCCCCTGATACCCGCTATTTCTGATTCGCAGGCCTCTACTGAGACCCATTTGGAGTCCGGTATGTTGCAAGATGCTTCACCTATGGAACCCGCGGATGTCTCTACCTTGGATGGGTCCGGAGCTGCTGTGCAGGCACCGGCTTCTGAGGGTGTATTCAGGCCTACAGATTTGTATATTAAACTGACACCACCTTCAATTTTAAGGTCAAAATCTCAATCTATGATTCAAAAAATGATGAGCCAGCACGTATGGTTCACTCAACCAGACAACAACTTTATTATAAAACAGGTTATCGTTATCGGTGCATGGCCGTTCTTAGTTGGTGGAGCGATTTGTCTGGTTAATTCCGATAACGAACGAGACTCCGCCATGCTAACTAGTTATGCGGCCCCGTGCTGCTGTATATTTTTGGGTTCCTATACTGGTTTTTACAGGAACCTGTTTTATAATAAAGTTGTTGTCTGGTTGAGTGAACCATACGTGCTGGCTCATCATTTTTTGAATCGTTGACTGGTTGGGGCCGTGCACGTTGTCCGGCGTGCGCGTATCCTGGTTCAAAATCTCAATCTATGTCTAAAAAACCGATGCCCAGGCCACATGCTCAGGCCCCTAAGCCTAAAAAACAAATGATCAAAATGGCTGAACATTTAATTACTCTAATCAGGGGTAGTCAACCCCCCCCCCCTTCTAAGAGGCCTAGGGCTGAACTTGACTATGAATCTTCTGAACAGGACTCTGTTTCTTCTGAATGTTCTAATGAACAGGATTTGTCCATACCTACTTATGAGGATTCTGATGCAGAGGATTCGATTCTTTCTGCTTCTCCCCCTGAGGATTTTTCTTTTGGGGAAACTTTACATACCTTAAGGGAGCTTTTCCACTGGGAAAGTCAGGAGTTTTCTGAATCAAAAAAGAGACTTGGGGATTTCCTTCTTCTTCCTCAGCATAGGCCTTTGGCTGTACCTCCTGTACTAGACATTGTTGATGATGTGCTCTCGGAATCCAGTATGGCTCCTGAGTCCCTGCCTCCGGCCCCTTGTAAGCCATACAGATACTACAGGGTTCCTGACTCCCACAAATTCCTTTTCAAAAATCCTGTTGCGGACCCTGAAACCATTTCTCAGGGGCCCAAGGGCATTAAGGCTTCTACTGCTAAAAATCCAACCCCTTCTGATAGAGACTGCAGGGCACTGGATAGATGGTGTAAAAAGGTTTATACTTCTGCAACCTTGGCAATCAGGGCTTTAAACTGTCAATTTCATATGCTAAAATATCAACATATCATGGGACTGCTTAAACAGAAAATTATGTTTATTTCTGACTGTGTGGAAAATGAGGATTTACAGGATTTATTGTATTCAGCTGAACAAGTTGGAAAACATACTTTGCAATGGTGGTTTTGATTCTTTGGAGGCCTCTTGCAGGGTTGCTGTTACTGGGTTTGTGCTTAGAAGGCATGCTTGGCTTAAGGAGCAATCTCTGCGTGATCATGTTAAAGCAAAATTGTTGGATGCTCCTTTGCAGCAGGACCATCTGTTTGGCAATAAGGCTGAAGAAGTTCTAAAAAAGATGGAAGATAAAGCTAAATCTATGCAAACTGTGAAAGATTTCTTACAAGTACAACCTCCAAGATTTAGTAGGCACTGGCCTACTAAGAACTGGTCCTTTCCAGTTCCTTCCAGAACCACTCAAGTCAAACCCAGACATTCCTAAAGCACCAGGTTTCATTCCCAAGGGACTTTCAGAACTAAGCAATGGGGTGCCTCTGATTCCAAATCTGGAAACAAGACACTTCCCTATGGTAAACAGTCTGAATGACTTTCCTTTACAATTACCAAGCACTTACCTCTGAGCCACCCCTTTGGGGGGAAAACTGTCTCTTCATGCAAAAAACTGGCAACTTATAACCCAGGACAAATGTGTTTTAAATATAGTGTCCCAGGGATACGGATTTCATTTCCACATGTTACCAACTCCAAACGGATGGCCAATCCTGCCCCCCAAATCAGTGGACAGAGGCTCAGAAACAAGTACTTTCCCTCCTAAACATGGGGGCTATTCAACTAGTACCAGAAGAGGAAAAGGGACAATGTTTCTATTCCAGACATTTCCTGGTACCCAGAAAAGACAAATCATGGTGTCCAATTCTGGACCTGTCTACTCTAAACACCTTTCTGAACATTCCAAAATTCAAGATGCTGACTCTTCACCAGTTACTTACTATGCTAGGCAAAGATGCCTTGTTGGCAACTCTAGATTTAAAAGAGGCTTACTTGCATATCCCAATCAGGGAATCTTATAGAAGATACCTCCGCTTCAAAGCAGGCTACTTGCATTATCAGTTCTCTGCACTGCCCTTTGGGTTATCTACTGCGCCCAGGATATTTACAAAGTGCCTGGCTCCAATAATTGCATTGTGCAGGCAAAGAAATATTCAACTATATCCATACCTGAACTATTGTCTAATTCAGCCAGAAAACAAGGCCATTCTTCTAAAACATATGGCGTTTGTAAAAAAGGTTCTAACTTGTCTAGGGTACACCATAAACGAAAAGAAATCACAACTGGTACCCTCTCAGAAAATTACACTCCTGGGTGCAAGCTTGAATACAACTGCCCAGATGGCTTTCCTTACGCCAGAAAAGCAAATTCATTTGGTGACTTACTTCAAATTGGTGGCCACAAAAACCCTGCTATCTGCAAGACAAATACTGCAAGCCTTGGGGTTCATGGCCTCCTGTATTCTTCTAATTCCATATGCAAGACTGTATATGAGGAAACTTCAGTGGTACTTAAAAAGTTTATGGAGTCAACATTGTCACAGCCTGGAAACAATGATTCCTATCATACATTGCCTGCAACTAGAGTTCCTATGGTGGGCAGAAGCCTGCCACCATAACAAGGGACTGCCATTCACACCACCCCCTGCTGCCCAAACCCTAACTACAGACGCATCAAACTATGCTTGGGGGGGCCTCATCTGGCAGGGACGTGCATTCAGGGCAAATGGAGCCCACATCAAATGCACCTTCATATCAAACAAAAAGAAATGCTAGCTGTACAGAATGCACTGACAGCCTTTAAGGACTACCTTCATCCAGGACAACTAATGGTAAGGACGGACAACACCACGGTTATGTGGTACATAAACAAGCAGGGGGCTACACATTCTTACCCCCTCTGCAGACTAGCCATGGCATTGTGGAACACGGCCTTGAGCTATTAAGTACAACTACAAGCTCAATTCCTGCCAGGAAAGATGAATATTTTGGCAGACGATCTAAGCAGAAATCTCATGGACCCACACGAATGGAAACTGGAACCACAGATTTTCAACATGTTGACACGCAAATGGGGGAGCCCAGACATAGATCTTTTTGCCTCACCCCAGAACTACCAGTTGGACAAATTTTGCACAAGAACTCCTCACAAAAAAGCCTGGAAAGTGGATGATCTGTCCTTCAGCCGGGAAAACCTATCAGTCTATGCCCCCCCCCCCCGCCTCTCCTCTCCAAAGTTCTATTAAAAGTCAAACAGGACAAACCAAAAATGATTTTGATTGCTCCAGACCGGCCTCGCCAACACTGGTACCCACTCCTATGTAGTCTGTCACAAATTTCTCCATGGCACCTGCCTCAGACACCTTCCTTACTGGCTCAGCAGAACAACCAAATTCTGCACCCTCAGCTCCAAACATTGAATCTTGCAGCTTGGCTATTCACTTAAATTCCCCCTTAGCATCCCTCAGTAAACCTGTGATGGATGTCATTTTGGAGGCAAGAAGACCTAGTACTAGAAAATCTTATGCTGACACATGGAAAAGATTCTGTGCCTGGAATCAATCTCAGCAGTGCCCAGTTTACCTCAGATTTTGCAATACTTAACTGAGATGCTTCGCAAGGGCCTCTCCTTTTATTCCATAAAAATCCATGCCTTAGCCATTCCAGCTCATTACAACACAGAACCACCCTCTTCTCTCATTCTCTGCTAAAACAGTATCTCAGAGGGGCCAAAAACTTGAGGCCACCCAGGAGAGCTCCAACCCCTGCCTGGGACCTTAACTTTGTATTTGAGAAACTCATTCTTCATCCTTTCGAGCCAGCTGCTACTGCAGACTTAAAATTCCTTCCCTGGAAAACAGCCTTCCTTTTAGCAATCACTTCGGGTAGAAGGATTTCTGAATTACAGGCCCTTATGGCAGTGGAGCCTTTCATCATCTTTCATGCGGACAAGGTTTCACTCAGGACCAGCCCATCCTTCATGCCCAAGGTGATATCCACTGTGGCTCTTAATCACTCCATTCATTTGCCAACTTTCTTTCCCAATCCACAGAACAAGGGGGAGCGAATTCTGCATTCATTGGATGTACACAGACAACTTAGATTTTACTTGGACAGGACTAAATCTAGAATAAAATCTGAACAACTGCTGGTAGCATTTGCTGCAGGGGCAGAGGGAAAAGCTATTTCAAAGCAAACCATTTCCAAATGGATAAGCCATTGTATTAATTTCTGCTGTAAGCACCATGGAAAACATATCCCCCAGGGGATCAGATCCCATTCCACCAGGGCTGCATCTACTTCTACAGCCTTTCTCAGAGGTGTTCCCACCAAGGATATTCTAGAAGCTTCTACCTGGAGTTCAGTTCATACTTTCACCAAGCACTATCATTTACCAATTTTCTCTAAATCCAGAGCTGGCTTTGCCACTGCTGTTTTGCAGGGCCTTATAGCCGGTCGTAATGCTATATAAATCCATCCTGCCAACCATAGCTTTGGGAATCTACCCAAATGTAATGACTTGAACAGTGAAACATGAAGAACATAGTACAGTTGTGTACACTTACCATAAATGTAGATGTTCGAGTGTATTTCACTGTTGCATTCCTGGTTACCCTCCCTCCAGCCCCGTTTTTTTCTCTTTCTATGCCTCTCCTTTCTTTTACTACACTTAAAAGCCTTTTTGATGTATTTGCTTTTGTTTGGAGGTATATATTTTTGTGTTTTAAATTATTTATATGTTTTGCTCCCCATTTGGGGGGCACCTAACATCTGGGGCAAGAAAAACTGATGTAATGGCATCGTCTGCATGTTTTATGCCCCTGACGACCTGACGTCATGGAAAAAGGGACAGCAACCGACGCAGGACCCAAGACTTTGTTAATCAGGCTGACTGAGGGCAACCTGCCATCAGATTGCCCAAATGTAATGACTACAACAGTGAATACACTCGAACATCTACATTTATGGTAAGTGTACACAACGGTACTTTCTTGCTATCAGCACATTCCTCTCGAGTGCTTCTTTTTTTGAGCTGCCATCCTACCTCAGTGTGAGGGAATAACACATGCACATTTTCTTTGCATTCTTCATGTTGCCCTCCCACTGGATTGGTTATGTCACAACAAAACTTATTATGCTTTACTTCTTTCTTTGCTTGCTGATACTTATTGATGTGTGTCTGCCATTATTTGAATTTTTTGCTTGAAACTAGGAAAAAAAATAGGCAAAGACCTCTGCATTCTACCACTTCACTTTTAATGTTTGCTTTGTTTTGAGAATCCTTAAGTGTCCTACATCTTCAGTGTTTGTGTCAGCTTGTATGCTAATGGTTCTGTTAAGTCTCTGAGCAAATTTCTTTTTGTCCTAATTCTTATTTCAGGGTTCTTTGTCAGTTCACTATTAGTTCCTTTGTGGACATCCATTTCAGTTTTGGATTTTTGTTGCTTTGTTATTGGGGCACATCTCTGATAAGATCCTTTTCACTGTCTGACCATAACAAAATTCTCCCTCCTTATTTAGCTTCTATACAACCTCCCTCTGCTGCTGCTGTTCAGAATCTCTTTGCGAGTGCCACTTTCTTCGCCCTCATTCTTCTGCTAAATGTGGATCAAGCTGCTGCTGTACTTAACACACGGTGGCAGGTTGACACGCTTAAGAAATACATTCTCCCACTTCCTACTTCCCATTTTTAAAATAGGAGAATTGTTTCCTAAAATTGCATCATTCAGGGCATATAGTTGCAAGAAGATACAGTACTTTTCCCTAGAACTATTTGGATTTCTGCATGTTTGAAAGGATACTAACATGAATACATATTGTTTCCACTTTTTATTTGTTGCTAATCTTATGCTTGCATGTAATGGGAACCCTAACAAGTGTAATCATGCTGGTTGTAACAGTGTCATAGAGCTGATTTGGTTAGCCTAGCTGATGTCACACTCCGTAAGTGCAGCTTCATTTGAAGCATCCATTTCAGTTTTCACTTCTATTAATACTGTTTTCAGCATTAGTAGCAGCGGCTTAGCAGTGTGACCACTCCGCCATATGTGAAATTAATTAACATATTACTTGATGCTTTTCATTTCACTGAAGATGGCACATTTCTTATTGCTGTTTTAGGATAAAAATTAGACAGTTTTAAACAATTTGTCATTTGTTATTGAGTGTTGTGCTAAAGTTACAAGCATCTCAGTTCCTGAGATCATGTTGTAATGTTGTTTTTCTTACATTATTGGGCAAAGCTCTGTCTATACATTTCATTACCTCTTCTGTCAGTGAAGATGACAGGATTTTTCCTCCATTGTGCTCAGTCTCAGTAATTTGTGGTGTCATGGTGCTAAAAAGTCAGAGAGTTGGATTGTAGGTCATCCTTCCTGACTATTTCATCATAGCAGGCACATTCTTTGTTCTTGCAGCTCCATTGTTCAACACAAGTAGCTATTGCTGTAGTTGCAACAGTTTCTAGTAGCGTTTTACTAATAGTTCTATAAGCATTTTCAACACCACCTCCATAGTTGGGGTTAACGTGAGCAACAATAAAGGAAAAGAATGAATAAACATACCAGTCTAGCAGAAATTCCTCAGGGGGCCAATGTTATCTGTTTTATGCAAAAGTGATAACCCAGTATGTTTTTTGCACCTGGGAACCAGGGGGTCTTTTGAGGAAGAAAAATGACATAATCTTGACCAAATGCCAGTGCACACACCACCAGGGTGAAGTCCAAGGAAACATAGGTGGCATGTATAGAAAAAAAAACTTGCATACATTTTATTCTTCCATTTGATAAAGGTAGATGAAAAACCATACCTCACTTTTTGTCTAAAGCAGACAAAACCAATGTTTTTTTTTTCTTGAACAAAATATTTATAGTTTGTTTAGTCTTTTTTTTTTGCAATAGGAGATACTTCAGCAAACATCCAGTCTGTAAGTCTCATTCAGGTCCCATTGCAAGTGATACATTCACACTTTTCTGCATCAGCTGGTAAGCTGTACTTACTGTTTGTAAAACTACTATATTAAATCATCATAAAAAAAAAAAAAAAAAACTATATAATCATCATTTCAAAAAATGACATGAGTACATATACATTTATATATATATAAAAAAATCCATAGTAACCTTTTCCTTTTTCATCCAGTGTACACAGTTGCTTTTTAACAGTTTTCATTTACTCTAATATTGCATAAATTATTCAGTTCTTGCATTCCCTCAGTTATTCTCCTCAACATTATTCTGAATGTATTGTTCCCACAAATTCAATTTAGTTCTATGTACTTTCTTCCTTCCCTTTTGTAAATGTTCCATTTCCAGTTTTATTTCCTTTGCAGTATTCAGTGCTTCAGTTAGTTGGTTTAGATTTTGATTTCCTTTTCCTAGTAATTGTTTTTGGTAGCCGATAGCATTAAACTTGGCCTTACTATGTCTATGCAACACACGTTTTATATCCCAGTTCAAAATGATCATTTCATTTGTTGTAGTCATTGGCTACCCTAACATTTTTGCCAAAGCACTGTGTATAGAATTTTTAAAATCTGCCAACTGATTACATTCTGGAAAAAACCTTCCAATTTATCTCTTTACCGCGGTGGAGCGGTAGCATTGTTGCCTCACAGCAAGAGGTTCTCCCGTTCGATTCTCGGCTGGAGTGCGGGGAGTGCTTCTGTGTGGAGTCTGCATGTCCTCCCCTTGGTTGGGTGGGCGTACGAAAGACTTGCGTAAATGGGCGTGCCTTTGTTGAAAGTTGAACGTCGAGCTGGCACCTCAGCATTTATGAAAATCTACTGCCAATCATTAGCGGACCGGAGTTCCGCTGTGGTGACCCCTAACCAGGAAAAGCCGAAAGACAAACAACAACAACCATTATACCTCCTGCATTTGCTTTCTTCTTAGGAATTATTCTCTCGTGTCTGTCTGTGGTATAAAAATACCAATGCAAATACTTATCTGCAAAAATCCTAAACCTTCTGGACTTTGTTGCATACTGTGGAGCCATACAGATGTCCTTAGTGTTGCTCTGTAAATTGCATTTCCATTCACTTTTTCCAATCATTTCTAACCTCCCCTGGTTGGATTCTTGTAACAAGTAATTTGTTTTATGCTCTACTAATTATTCCTTTGGTAACAGCAGCTTCTATTCTACTCTCAACTAAAAACTCTTCCAGACCTTGTATCTTACATACAATTCTTTTATTATTTTCTCTGACTATACTCTGTTCTTAATTGTTGGTAGGAAATGCAGTTTCTAACCTGCAGTACAAACTTATCCTTAATCTCATCTGACTCTATTACCTTTCCACACTAGTTATTTGCTCACAGTTCATTGGTTGTTGTGCTAACTTCCTGTGGTAAATTCCAGCCCCCCTATTTTCTATACCTCTATTTTTGGTAAATTGTTCTTTTTGCATACCAAGTTGACTAGTTCTGAGAAGAGTTTCTTTATTTTATGAATGCAGTATTCTGTAGGTTTGTTATTCTCCTTAAGGACCTATATCCAAAAATCATACTCTTTCCTTATTTCTTGAATCCCCCATCCCCTCATCTTTCCTTCCCAGTTTGAGGTGTGTGGGTGTGTGTGTGTGTGTGTGTGTGTGTGTGTGTGTGTGTGTGTGTGTGTGTGTGTGTGTGTGTGTGTATATATATATATATATATATATATATATATATATAAACTCTGGTTGGTAAAAAATAAAATATATGCCTGACCTTATGTAAAACTAAAGGGGCTAAAAACATTTGCACTGCTTGTATCTTACTCTCAACCGTAATAAAGAGCTTCCAGCTTCTCAATTTTTTGTATTTTCTTTTCATATATCCCTAGCTATCATAATAGCATACTTTTTAATCCAAACATCTGTATATTTCATCGTGTGTCTCTATAAAGATGAGTATTGCTGAAACAATTCATGTTTGAGTACAAAACTTACTGCTGTAGACAGCCTTTGCTATATTTCCATGTATTTTACATCCTGAAAAGTCTTGAAAATATGTCAAAGTATTAAGCAACAATAAATAGTCATTTTTTGGATTTATCAAGCACAAAATAATAATAATAAGATGTGAAACAGGTAAGGCTGATAAAGGATAATGAGGGAAACATACTTACAAGCAAGGAGTGTGTGTTGAGCAGATGGAAAGAGTACTTTGAGAGGTTGATGAATGAAGAGAATGAGAGAGAGAGAGAAGGTTAGATGATGTGAGGATAGTGAATCATGAAGTGCAATGGATTAGCAAGAGGAAGTAAGGATAGCTATGAAGAGGATGAAGAAAGATAAGGCTGTTTGTCCAGATGACATACCTGTGGAAGCATGGAGGTGTTTAGGTGAAATGGCAGTGGAGTTTTTAACTAGATTGTTTAATGAAATCTTGGAAAGTGAGAGGATGTCTGAGGAATGGAGAAAGTGTTTTGATACCGATTTTTAAGAATAAGGGTGATGTGCAGAGCTGTAGTAACTACAGAGGCATTAAACTGATCAGTCACAGCATGAAGTTATGGGAAAAAGTAGTGGAAGCTAGGTTAAGAAGGGACGTGATTAGTGATCAGCAGTATGGTTTCATGCCAGGAAAGAGCACTACAGATGCGATGTTTGCTCTGAGAGTTTTGATGGAGAAGTACAGAGAAGGTCAGAAGGAGTTGTATTGTGTCTTTGTGGATTTAGAGAAAGCATATAACAGGATGCCTAGAGAGGAGTTGTGGTATTATATGAGGAAGTCGGGAGTGTCAGAGAAGTATGTAAGAGTGGTACAAGGATATATACGAAGGTAGTGTGACAGCGGTGAGGTCTGCGGTGGGAGTGACGGATGCGTTTAAGGTGGAGGTAGGATTACATCAAGAATCAGCTCTGAGCCCTTTCTTATTTGCAATGCTGATGGACAGGTTGACAGACGAGATCAGACAGGAGTCCCCGTGGACTATGATGTTTGCAGATGACATTTTGATCTGTAGTGAGAGTAGGGAAAAGGTGGAGGAGACCCTGGAGAGGTGGAGATATGCTCTACAGAAAAGAGGAATGAAGGTCAGCAGGACTAAGACAGAATATATGTGTGTGTGAATGAGAGGGACGATAGAGGAATGGTGAGGATGCAGGAATTAGAGGTGGTGAAGGTGGATGGGTTTAAGTACTTGGGATCAACAGTTCAGAGTAATGGTGAGTGTGGAAGAGAGGTGAAGAAGAGAGTACAGGCAGGATCGAGTGGGTGGAGAAGAGTGTCAGGAGTGATTTCTGACAGACGAGTACCAGTAAGAGTGAAAGGGAAGATCTACAAGAGGGTAGTGAGACCAGCTATGTTATATGGGTTGGAGACAGTGGCATTGACAAAAAGGCAGGAGTCGGAGCTTGACGTGGCAGAGTTGAAGATGTTAAGATTTGCACTCGGTGTGATGAGGATGGACAGGATTAGGAATTTAGTATATTAGAGGGTCAGCCCAGGTCGGAAGGTTTGGAGACAAAGCCAGAGAGGCATGATTACGTTGGTTTGGACATGTGCTGGGGAGGGATGCAGAGTATATTGGGAAAAAGATGCTAAGGATGAAGCTGCCAGGTAACAGGAAAAGAGGAAGGCCTATGATAAGGTTTATGGATGTGGTGAGAGAGGACATGCAGGTGGTTGGTGTGACAGAGCAAGATGCAGAAGACAGGTAGAAATGGAAACAGTTGATCTGCTGTGGCAACCCCTAATGGGAGCAGCCAAAAGAAGAAGAAGATCAAGTACAAAATAATATCGGAATTAAAGTTATCCTTTTATTGATTACTGTATAGTTATATACTTGAACTTGTGAGTTCCTTATTTTCTTTGATAATGGCTGTAAAGATGAAGCCACGGTGGTGCAGCGGTAGCGTTGTTACCTCACAGCAAGAGGTTCACCCATTCGATTCTCAGCTGGAGTGCCTTCTTTGAGGAGTCTGCATGTCCTCCCAGCAGTCGAGTTGCGTTCGAAAGACATGCGTGAATGGGCGTGCATTCGTTGAAGGTTGGGCGTTGCACTGGCACCTCGGCATCGTAAAAAATCTACTGACAATCATTAGCAGACCGGAGTTCCGCTGTGGCGACCCCTAACTGGCAAAAGCCGAAAGAAGAACAATGGAAGAGGACATTCCTGTCTATTTCCTCTTTTTTCAAACACAGTTTGTTGGAGAAGAATCTTCCTACCTTCTTGCCTCTCTGACCTTTTGTATATCCTTATCCCTGTTCTATCAGGGAATGCAAATGCAACTATTGCCCTACTCATACAATCCCATCAGTCAAAAGCTTGATCTGCATCAAGATCCAACAGCAGTTGTTCATTTTTGCACTGTGCTTCTCTCTGGATCATTGATTTTCTATTCATTTTGTTAAATATATGCCTCCTGTTCTTAAAGCCATGTTAATCCATATCTTTCAGTGTTGGCAACATCTTTGCTATTCTATTAAATAATAGACAATACAATCCTAGGTTTAAATTGAAATGGGTCTATATGAAGCTTAGTCTGAAGGTTTTTTCCTTCTGCGGATATGCTGCCCCCCCCTTCAATTTTTATTTATTTATTTATTTTAACAAAACCTTTCAGATCTTCAATACATCAATAGGATCTTTGCTTATTTTTCTTGTCTTAGGTTTCTTAAGTTTGGTGACAGCCCTTTGTACTTTCTCTTGCCTAAGTCACTCTGACAAAAGCTTATTAAAAGAGCCTTTTGCTTGTTTCTGGTGTAATTTACATTTATCTTCTTTCTACTGCTGCACCATCTGTTGTGCTTTATACCTCACTGTCCCCACACTCTCTCATCATTCCTTTTTTTCTCTCTCTCTGTTGTGCTTTATACCTCACTCACCCCCACATTCTCGTATCATTGTATGACGTGCAACCATTGTTTGAACTTGAGTTGATTTGTCAGCAATTTTTGTCAATTCCACTGTGTTTTGTAAGGACTGAATGCTTATTTTATTCGCATAACTCTTTACAACTGGTGTTAAATAAGCTAGAAATGTAACCTAACTGTAGAGATCTCATAGCACTGTCCAGTCCCTTCATTGCCAAAAAGAGTTTGTTGGAATGTAAGTTAAAGTAAGTGCTTGTTAAAACTTCTGTGCAATTTAAAGTGCTTGTAAAGTTTGAAGCTATTTTTTGCAGATTTGTTTCCTGGCTTGTCCTTAATTTTTCAGTGTTCCTTTGTTGTTCTGGTGTTAAAAAGCTGCTTTTTGAAAGATTAATGTCCTTAATTTATAAGGGTGTTAAGAAAATCCTACTGTTTCTTTCCTTCTGAGGATGTGTTTTTGAAGGTGGTAAGCCACGTGGCCCCATCATCGGGAACTGTATTACAGAAAGTGTATATTAATTTACAGTTTCAGTGCATTTACTGGTGGCAGTCTTCCGTTCCATATAGTTCATCCCATAGTAACTTAATTGGATTTCTGCTGAACCTTGAATACATAATTTTTTCCCTCTCTTTTTCAGCTGGTTCACTGGAAACATCCGTAAAGTATACACACACAGCAAGCTCATTCAATAAGGCATTCTGAGTCCACTCAATCCATCCACCATTTATTTAGGACACACTGTGTACCATCTCTGCCCTTGTGCTTTAGGTGTTGGGGGCATCCAGTCTTTTGCGTGTATTTTCACCTGCATACTGACTAGTCTGAGGATAAGTGGTTCACTGTCCTAGTTTGTAATCAGTAGCCTTATAGTCTGTAAACCCTCCTCCGTTGACAGCCTGCTGGTCAGTTTTTATTCTCTACTTCCTAACCGACACTGACATTTACTCATACTACTGTTACTCAAACTATTTCTTTTTCCTATATTTTCTTCACTTCTAGAGTTGCTAATCTCATTATTTATATCCTCCTGTCTTTCTTTAGTGTTACTGCATGCCTTCAAGGAGGTCGCCCTTGGTCTCCCCCTTCATTTCTTATTTCTCCTTACCCAAGACAGTTATTAAACCATTTTCAGCTCTGAGCTAGTATTGGTGCACAGTCATCATTGACTCATTGCACTCAACTGTCTCTTTAGTGTGTTTTATTTTGCTATAAAAGTGTCCCTGCAAGGAAATGGGTGTTTGTAACAGTGAAGTCTGCAGTTTGAACACCAGTCTGTGGGCTATAAATTATAAATGTTATGGCAGCCTTAAAGAAAGAAGTTTGTCCACTATAATAGCTCCATTTTCTTAAACCACAGCAGTCCCATTGGTACTTTCTCCTTTAACTGTGCTCAGTTCATTGTTTTTAGCAGTCGACTGACTCCCTTATGTTTATTTTCTTGTGCAACCACTTTCAGTTTTTTGCCAGTATTTTTCCAGAGCTGCACTCCTGTATTCTGGCTTACCTTTTCTTTTTTTGCTGATCTGTGGTGGTTTGTGTAGCCTTTGGACTTTTCAGAGTCTATAGAAACCTCTTTATGTTACACAGTTGTTCAAACAGTTAAGTACAGTTGTTTACTGTTATCACCATTAGTCAAGTCAAGGTGATATTGGCCTAACTCTCCTACTAAAATTGTGTCCTAGCATTTTCTAATCCTAATTTACAACAGATATAAAACCCGAGGTCTGAAGCTATCCTTGTCATTATTGATTGCGGATGGGTCCTGGATCTGACATCTGATCCGAGTCGGCAGAGTGACCGACAGCTTATGAGCTCAAGCACCGACCCTCCCAGGACCCCCTGCTACCCGTAATCTTCACATCTCGTTTGCCGCGAGCAGAGAATAGACGTGTTCTCAGCAGCTCGAGCTCTTCTATCAGCTTAGAAACTTTTTTGAAGTATTTTCGCTTTTCTTCCTAATAAGTATAGTTACTTTAGTCCACGTCCATTACGTTTTTTTTCCCACCCTTTTCTCTTTAGCGTTTTCTTTTCCATTTTTTGAGTGAGTGCTTGTGTGTGTGCGTTGGGGGGGGGTTGTATTTTTTGTCTGTGTTTATGGCTGACAAACCCTCCGGTTTCAGGCATTGTTCCTCATGCGGTTGGAAGTTAGCTCCTGCCTGCATGAGGAGTGTACCTACTGTCTAGAAGACCCCCATTTACAGATCGAATGTGATATCTGTGCAGGGTTCAACCCTAGTGCTCTACTAGACCGTAGAAACAAGCTGCTAATAAAAGCCCTTGCTAAAGGGAGTCCCCTGGTTTCGGGCTTCCCCTCCAAAGCCCCTTCGGATCCCAAGAGGAAGCCCGCTTCCTCTCAGGACTGCCCTGCTAAATGGCTGAGGCTCTCGGATCCCTGGCCCCGAATCAGAGTCCAGCCTCGGGGGCTCCGGGGTTTTCGGCAACACTGGCTGGATCCGAATCCTGTGAGACACTAAGGTCCTCAGATCTAAAACCCCCTCAGATCAGATGAGCCAGTCGGATCTGTCTGCGGGGGTCTTTAGTGCACTCAGATCCAACCAGGCCATTGGATCTGACGGCTTCCTCAGAGCTCATTGTTATAATTGATCCTCTGACCCCTTCCAGAGTTTTGGATCTGTGAAAGTGCAGCAGGTCCTCCTCTAGGGACTGCAGACACTCAACCCTTTCAGGCCATTCTTCAGTTTCCTCCTGGTCTACTAAGAGTTTGCTCCCATGTGATATGGACCAGATGATGATGAGCTTTCTGAAAGCCCAAATATAACTTGGCTTGCTTCAGTCTCCTACCCACTTGCCGAGGGGCTGTTCACCCACATCAGAATTCCTATCTTTCTGTCAGACTTGTGCGAGCTCGGCTCTCCAGGGTCAGAGCTTGCTTAAGGATAAGTCGTCTGTGTCAGGTAGTGCCAAAACTCACACACTGCCTGGGTCACTGGCTGCTTCAGCCCCCTTGCCCTTTGGGCTGGTGTGGCCTCGAACCAGAGAGATCCACAGGTGCCACTGAGCGGGGGATATGGTCTGGAGTTTTCGGGCCACTGCCTTCCCTTGGGAGCATCTGCCTGGGTAGCTCAGGACCGTTATCATCTGGGGACGTTGGTACTGTGCCACAGTCCCACCTTCGCCTCCAGTCGGTAGTTACCATTAGGGATGGAAGTGGGAATTCTTCCAGTTCATCTGCCTTCCAGGCGATAGAGAGGACCATCTCTGGTTGGCCGGCAGCCTCTACCTTGGCTCTGGACCCACCCCTGCCTGGTTTCGTTTTGGATGGCGAATCTTCATCATCAGTTTGGGTCAGCCCTCCCAGGATTGCCTTCAGAAGGGCATTACCCCCCCAAGGGTACCTGCCTCCTTAGAGTCCTCCCCAGAGCCCATAATGGAGGAGCCTCCTCGGAAGAGGATGTGCAAGAAGGAGGCACCTGGACTCCCCTTAAGTCCCTCACTTAGGGCATGGATTTTGAGGATGGGGATGGGTTCCCCAGACTACCGTCCGAGGAAGTGTCCTTTGGAGGCATACTTGAGATCCTGAAAGAAGAGGGCAGTTGGTCTTCCCCCACCTCGTCCTTTGAGGAATCTGTGTTCCTGAAGGAGTTTGGGGTGGCCCCATCTTCCTCCTGTGTGTCTCCCCCTGTGGATGAGCCAGTCCAGCTCATTGCACGCAGGGCATGGAAGGAGTCAGATACAGTAGAACCAGTCTCCAAGAGAGCAGACAAGCTTCTAAGTCCACCGAAAGACAAACCTTTTTGGAATAAGGGTGTTCCTGTAGATGCTATTGTGGTTGCCACAGCCACCATGAAAGATCTCTTGGAACATACCTCTATGGTCCACCCCCCCCCCAATAGAGAGTTGTGGGCGATTGTTTTGGGAAGCACATGTGTACACCTTCACTACCTTCGGACTGGGATTTGGTGTCGGAACTTTCCTCTTTCCTTTCAGAGTTGTTGCGTCCGACGAGCCTGAAACTGGTCTCTCCGAAGCCTTCCACTCTCACTTCCTTTGTCAATGCCTCCACGAGGTCACTTCACAAGCAGCGGGCACAGGCATTGCTATTAGGTGTCATGCCTGGCTTCACCTTTGTGGGTTTGTGGAGAACTTTAAGGTGTCCTTTACCAATGCCCCATTTGATAGATGTACTTTATTTGGTCCTTTGGTCAAGAAAACCCTGACCTGCAGTGAGCAGGAGGGTAAGACCTTGTCCGCAGTAGGGATCAAGTTTTCTACTCCCCAACATTCCTTCTCCAGGACTCTGAGAGGTAGTAAGAAGCTATGGTTCCGCAAGGCGCAGTCTTCCTTCCAAGATGCTCCACAGGAATTCTCTTCTGGCTGGGGAAGGGGATTTGATGGCAGACTCCAACCCAGAAGCAGAGGAGGTCTGCAGAATCAGGGCTTCCGAGAACCCCATTCAATCCCCTGACCCCCCACCGGGGAAGTCATCAGAAGAGACATCTCTATGCCTATCCTCAAGGCCCTCATTCCCAAAACTTTACAGAAAGCCCATCGCATGAAGGCTCACCTCATCCTCATTGCCCTCTTCTGGCCTCATTATACGTGGTTCTCCCTCCTCTTGTCTCATCTGAAATATCCACCCTGGACATTAGATCCAGCCCAGGATCTCATCTCACATTCTTGGGGACTTCCTCCTCCCAACCTTCAATTCCTGAGGTTGAAGGCATGGTACTTTTCCAATGATTGTCAGTCAGATCAAGCTACCTTCTCCAGTGAAGGACATTATTTTGGCATCTAAGAAACATTCTACTAAAAAGGTTTATTCCAGCAAATGGAAGAGGTTCTCTCTTTGGGCTCATCAGTGGGACATTGATCCTTTTTCCAATCCTGTTCTGGACATTCTGTCGTTCCTTTCCTCTCAGTTCCAACAAGGAGTGAGCTTCTTGATGATTAAGCTTCAATTAGTGGCCATTTCTAACTTCCACCTAAGTAATAGTCCATTGTTTTCTTCAAGGGTGTGCAACGCCTTTCCTAAGGGGGTGTTCTTGCTCGGGCCTCCTTTCAAAGATTCGTCTCCTCCTTAGGATCTTACTTTGGTGCTGCAGCCCCTGACACAACCTCCTTTTCAACCTGCTGGGAAGTGTGATGTTAAGTTTCTGTTGTCTTGAAAGACTGCTTTTTTGGTGGCTGTTACCTCTGCCAAGAGGGTTTCTGAATTGCAGGCTTTTGCATAAAGCCTCTCTTCATGATTTTTCACAAGGATAGGCTCTCTGTCAGCACCAATCCTTTATCCATTCCTAAAGTAGCCTTAGAAACTAATATTACTCAGTCTGTTCAGCTTCCCATCTTTTTTCCCAATTTTTCGAACAAAGAAGAGTACCAGCTACATTGCCTGGATGTACATAGGCAGTTAAGTTTCTGTTTGAAGAGGACTGATGATTTTTGAAAATAGATCAGCTTTTCGTAGCCTTCTCTCAGGCCAGGAAAGGCAGGGCCATTTCCAAAGTGTCAGTTTCATGTTGGATAGCTTCTTGTATATCTCACATTTATGAAAACAATCACAAGGCTCTTCCTTGGCTTATTAAAGCTCATTCTACTAGGTTGGTGGCTACTACTTGGCGTTCTGGGCTAGGACTTCTTTGGATGACATTTGTGCTACTGCCAGTTGGTCAAACTATCATATCCTTGTAACACATTACAGGTTGGATTTGATATCTTAGGAGGAGAGCTTCATTTGGTTCCTCTGTGGTCCGGCATGTCCTTTCTTGAGACCTCCCATGGTTATGGATATCTGGGGACTCTCACCCATCCATGATCAATAATGACACGGATAGCATCAGATAAAGAGTTATGTACTTACCATAACTTGGAATCTGTGCTATCCGGTGTCATTATTCATAGTGTTCTCACCCTCCGTTCCCCTACTTCTGGTGACCATTGGATTCTTGGAGTAATGGTGTGTTTGGTTCTGCTGTTCCTTGGTGTGGACAATGTCACTGTTCTGATATTTATCTAGCAAACCAGATCTGAGGATTATGGGTAGCAGGGGTTCCTGGGAGGGAATGAGCTCGAGCTCCCTAGCTGTCGCTCACCGTGCCGGCTCAGATCCTTGATGAATAATGACACTGGATAGCACAGATTCCAAGTTATGTTAAGTACATAACTCTTTAAATAGGATTATCCTAACTCCAGTTATTTTACTGTGCCTCCTCACTGTACTAGCCTTCATCACAAATTATCAAATCCACCTCCTTCAAATACTTACAACTTCAAATTTCTCACAAAGAATATAATTTACCCAGCTTACCTTTCTCCATAACACCTTATATCTGCAAGTAAACCATATCTGATTTATTTATCTATAAATATGTCAAATCTTAGTATCCAATTTTATGATCAAGTACCAAACTAAGACCAAAATGTAACTGGCCACACTCTTCCCTCTGTAAAATATCAGTTCAAAAGATTACCTGAGAGATTCACCCCAACCCAGGTCCCACTATTCATAAAACCATCATTTCCAATCCCAAAACAAACCAGTCACCTGATGCATCTCAGCAAAAAACAGAATCTAAACTCACGTTACTAAATATGAACCCAAGTATTAGCTGAAGTAAATTTTATTGTCATTCAAATCAACAAATGCAGTGTATCACTGGATGAAATTTCTTCACTTTAGGCTCATGTGCATTGAAACGTTTTCACAAGAGAGTGAAGGGATTATATAACGGAAGAAGTCCTAGACCGTACTGGTATAAATGCACACAGAGATAGCTTGCCCACCACCAGTTTTAAGATAGGATAGCAGCATAGCATAATTCACATTTCGCAAGTAATAATTTAGTTCAGATTGCATGACTTGGGTAAATATAATTCTATGACAGTAAAGACAATCATGTTGCACTTCTGATGATCTCACGAACTGAGGGAGTGTTGACATTGTTAAAGGTTAGTTGTCCAACAGTCTAATTGCTTGTGGAAAGAAACTGTTCCTGAATCTTGATGTTCTACACCTGATGCTTCTGTATATTTTCCCTGAAGGCAGGAGGTGGAACAGTCCATGTACGGGATGATTCTTGTTCCTTATCAGCTTCTTGACCCATAGCATCTGGAAGAGTAAAGGTCCTGTAAGGACTGGAGATTTGATCCAGTGATTTTCTTGGTATGCTTTACAACCTTCTATAATACTTTGTGATCTGTGTTTGAGAAGTTACTAGACAGAAAACAGCTAGGATAAATACTCCACCAAGATACAATAAAGTCATAAAAATCACAAAGAAATGGTGAAGTAACCAAGGCACAGAATGTCCTAGTTTAAACACAGTCCAAGAATAAATAAAATGTAGGTAAAATCCAAGGTAAATTTATTCAGTCAGGTAAGCGCTTTCATGATACACATATCACTTCTTCAGACCTTCAAACAAACACTTCCTACCCAAATATATTTAAACTGTATTCAAACCAATCAAATCAAACCAATTAATGCTTGAAGTAATTAGCACTTAAAGTAAAATCAGTCATTCTGCAATGTGTACAAAGTCATACTGGAAAAACATTTCAAGTATAGATACTTAATAAACATTGTAACATAAAATGCATTAGTTAAAAACAATTAAAATATATATTTAATGTGTTTCTCGGTCTTTCATTAAAATAATTTAATTTCATTTGAACAACCTCCTATTCTTCAAAACTGGTTTCAAGGGTATTCTATCATTAAGGCCCTTTCTTTTATTAGCTCTTAATCTGATAATCCACCTAGTTTCAGAGGTCTCTGTATGGTTCCTTATATCACCACCTCTCTCATTAGGAATTATTCTCTCAGTAACTGAGAACATAAAATTATGGTCATTGCCTTCAGAGGACACGTTTGGCTAACGCATTAAGTGGCAACACCATTCCTAATATTTAATAAGTGTTCCCTGATTCTAAATCTTAGCTGCCTGTCAGTCTTGCCCACATAAAATGCAGAGCATTTCTGACAGATAGCTAAGTAGACCACATGGTTTGTGTTACAATTGGCTGCTACACTAAAATCATATATTCGCTTAGTGTCTGAATGTATAAATACATTCTCATGATTTATGTATATACATTGATTGCATCCACCACAAGGAACCGTCCCTTTTACACCTGCTATATCTTGTCCCTTATTATGATGTGGATAGCATAACATCCTTTTCAAGATTTCCTGTTCTTAAATATAAAACTTGGATTTTCCCATAAAAACTTGTTTGATTTCTGGATTCTGTGTTAATATATTCCAGTTCTTTTTTATCACATTGGTTATTATATTCACATCACTGGTAAAATAAGTAGAGAATCTAACAGATTAATTTTTATGTTGAACATAACCTGTTCTATCATTATTGGGCATTGAAAAATATGGCTTACCTATACTATCTCTCCGTGAAGTAGATGCATCCAGGATACCTGTGGTCATACTATCAGCGTAACCCCTTTCATTAAATCTGCGTTTCAGACTAGTTAGTTCTTCCTTAAATTCATCATCCCTGGCTGTTAGCCTTGAAGTCCTAAGGGTTTGCCCTTTTACTACATTCTTAAAGATATGTCCTGGATGCATACTGCTTTATGGAGTAAAGTATTTCTATGGCATTTCTTCCTAAACAACTTGGTGGTTATCCCATTCACATCATCCATACTAATCATTACATTAAGAAATTCTATTTCCTGTCTAGAGTATTTCATCTCAAATTTTAGAAAGTCAGTGCTGTTATTAATTTCTGTAGTGAATTCTTTTAACGTTGCATCATCACCACTCCATAACAGGAAGTGTTCATGTGCAGTAAAATCCATGACATACATGCCTACCTTGTCAGATACACCCGTGATGTAGTCATAGCTACTGAAACCTGATTAAAAAAAAAGAAAGGAAGGATAATGAGACCACCCTCCAGGATAAAATATACTCAGGCAGGACAGGCAAAACAAGCATGCAGGTGGTGTAGCAATTACCTATAAACATTCCTTAACCATCACCTTACTTCCACAGGAAATACATAAATTCAACACTGCTGAACTTTTAATAACACACCAAAAAATCAACAATAGAAAAACTATAACAGCAATTTATATGCCACCAGGGAATAACCTTGTTACTGCTGAAAGCATCCTGTATTGGCTATCCAGACAAATTAACAACTGAGACTTAAATATAGATTGGCAGCTCATAAATTCCACTACCCCCACTGAATCCATTAATTGTCTGAAGTTGAGCAAGTTTATAACTCCAGCTGCTAGAATCAATAAAACTTCAGAAGACACAACATTAGACTGGATACGTACAAACAACCCAGACAAACTGACAAAAGTAGGCTGCCTCTCAGCATAAGTGACCACATACCATGATATGCTATTGGAACTCACCATAGCCTAGATAAAGATATTTGTCAATCAAATACAAAATACAACCAGTTTTCTCTAAAAACTGCATTTTACCTGATGTTGGCCTAGCACTCAAGGGTGGGGTCATTTATTGCACGGTTTGATTATTTTGCTGCTTGTGTATCTCTGCTACCTTTAAACTACAACAAAAAGGAAAAAAAAAATCTTGCTTTTCTCCCCACTTTCTGAAAGTTAAGAAAGTTCAGTTACAGATTTGCTGTTCTGAACTGTTTGGAAGTTTCTAGAAGGCCAGTGCTTGCTTGGGCTAAAGGGAAGTCTCTGTGTTCACCAGTGGGAGTGGTTAACACTGAACAGCCTGCCTGTCCCTGGAGGAGTGGTTACTACCTAGAAGCTGTAGTTTTATTAGCCATTTTGGGTCAATTCTAAACTCCTTGATCTCTCTCTCTCTTAAAACCAGGCTGCCTCGTGGTTTTGGCATGTTTTCAGGCTTGCTAGTTGTTGCTGAAGCACCTACCAAGAGGAGAAAACGCTGAGAGAAGAGAAGGAGCCACTTTTGTGATTTTAAGTATTTTCTTCTGATTTTTTTGTTAAGTTTTACTGCTTTGCCTCCTACTTTTTGGCATTTTCCGGCTTGCTAAAGTTTATATCTGTAACAGTAACAGTATTGGCCTAGCACTCAAGTGTGGGGTCATTTATTCCACTGTTGTGATTATTTTGCTGCTTGTGTATCTCTGCTACCTTTAAACTACAACAAAAAGAAAAAAAAAAACAAAAAAAAAATCTTGCTTTTTTCCCACTTTCTGAAAGTTAAGAAAGTTCAGTTACAGATTTGCTGTTCTGAACCGTTTGGAAGTTTCTAGAAGGCCAGTGTTTGCTTGGGCTAAAGGGAAGTCTCTGTGTTCACCAGCGGCGGCTCGTGCTATTGGACTGCGGGACTGCAGCCCCCCCAGCTGTAAAAACAAAAAAATAACTAAACAATAAATTTAACTAAAAAATAAATTAAACTAACTAAAAAATAAAATTGCGAACTCCCGAAGCATCGCATGCGCACACGCACGTTTCCAATAGCCAGACTGCTGGTGAACCAGTCCGGAGCATGCGCACAGACTCCTGACTGTCTCACCAGCAGTCCTGATTGACAAGATAGGAAGTACCTCCAAAATATCCCAGAAGTCTATGCAGTTCTCACTGCATAGACTGGAAGGGGATCGGACTGCAACGTCCGCAGGCTGGTACTCTCGCGGCGCAAAGAACTAGTGCTCTGCTCTCACGGGATTTGCTGCAATGTGATTATATATTCATTGTTGCTCCAGGGACTCTCTTGATGTGTTTTGGACTTATTCGTTGGTACAAAGGTTATATATTCATTGCATGACTTTGCTGTCACCGTGTTTTGGACAACTTTGCTCGCTGGCTTCATGGACCGACTTTGATACAGGTACAAGAGGGTGTGTGTGTGTGTGTGTGTGTGTGTGTGTGTGTGCGTGTGTGTGTGCGTGTGTGTGTGTGTGTGTGTGTCTGTCCATATCTGTGCGTAAATGGATATATTTGGAAAACAAAGAATACACTGTAGCAGAAATTGTCAGTTATTGAAGACCACCTGTCTTTGAATCTTTCCTGTTTCTGTACTTTTTTATTCATTTGCTATGCAACAAGGCCTGTGAGACAAGTGTTTTGCCTAAAGTAGAATTTAAGAAAACATTCACATCTGTGGCTCTTTGTAATGCTGTTTCCAGTGCAACAGAATCACCAAGCTATTGCTGAAACATATTAGAAGAGGGCTTATGATCGTCATGGCAACTTGGTTTGTCCTACATGACATGAGACTTCTCCATCAACCAAAACATTCCGTAGTAAGACTAGCCTTGTTTCACTGGTTGAGTTAAGCAAATAATGACAAGAATTAATCAATAGTCCTTTTCATAGTACTCATAGTGACTGAGTATGCTGTATTAGTTCTTGCTTACAAAGTAGGGAGATTGAGTAATGTAGCGTACTGTCAACAGTTTCTCTTTCTAATCTTGAAGGTTATAAAGTTACCAAAAGCGCTTGCAGCATATATTTCCCCAGATATTTTACATAACTACATTTTAGATTAGTTTGGTTGTTTTATTAAGTGGTATTGTTGCAGTGGTGCTCTTATTATTCCTGTTAAACTTTACTCACTGGAACTTGCACAGTTGCTCCATGGGTCAGCATATTATGTATAGGAGACTTCCATGATTTATTTGTATATCTGTATACCACATTTTTTAACATGTGGATGAAAATGACATATCTGTGACATTTACTGAAGGTTTTTTTGAAGTTATAGCTGTAGCTGTTTTTATACCACACTCATAGCTCTAAAGCTGTGTATTAAGATCCAAATGGCACAATGGCTTACTTAACTGGTGGACTTGTCTTAGGTTCCTGTTGCATCTTACATTATTTTTGGTATTTTTTACACCTGTTTATGTTGCTAAACATGTTTGTTTTTGTGAAATATGGTGCTATGATGTTACAAGTTGTATATTTCAGGTAGTTTGCATGCGTCTGTACCATGCTTTGTGCCTCGTCTTGCTTTTTGGTAATACAGATCATATCTCCAGCCTCTAAGGATTTTATTTTACAGTATAATGTAATTGTGTCTTTATGGGGCATCTCTGTGTTTCTTAAATGACATCTTTTGTTAAGAGGATGCCTTTCTGTATTGCCTGTGCTATTTGCTTTATGGTTGCTGCTTTTCCTGGGAAGTCAAGTCTGGAAAATTCCCAGGATGCCTTGCAGTGAAAGTGAAGATAAATATAAATGTTTTTATCTTATTTATGGCTGGCTTTCCTGTTTGCATTTGAAAGGGCTCATTATTCTTTTAGCTCAGACAACAGTAACTTACTGTAGTATTAAAGAATGAGTAAGCCATTGACATATGTCTTTTGTGTGTGTTACAGCACTTCCTGGCCTCTTAAAGGCAAGCTAAGATGGTTATGTTGTATTATTTTATTTTAATATAGCGAGTCTTTATTAACCAGGTAGTAGTCATTACACACACTTTTCTGTTTTGAAGCAGTGGCCCATACACTTTGGATTGGTTAAGCATATACAGTAGTACAAGTCTGAAGGCAAAGGGAATCAAATCCCGGGCTGCAATATGTACCTTGCTGCCATAAGCCATTCTGTTGTGCTGTCAGTCTGCATATGATACTGTTGTTCTGTGTTGTATTTATTTGCATTTGTTTTGCCTCATATTTTGTTCTTTTCTGTTCCTCATAACATCTATGGTTTCTGAATCTGAGATATTTGATGGTGCAGTGGTAGCATTGTTGCCTTACAGGTTCTCAGGTTTGTTTATTGGCTGGGGTGCCTTCTGCATGTCCTTCATCTATGTTTGTGTGGGTTTGCTCTCGTGTCCTCCCATATTACAAAGACATGTCTGCATTATTTCTTCCTGGGCCTCTGCTGAAAATTGTTTTTTTGTTCTAAGTCAGACTTTCCTGGTTAACGAATGTTAAATAAATAAAATTGACAGGCATTTGAATTTCAGACTTCATATTCTTCAGAAAGTACATAGGAACAGAAAACCTTTTATTCTAGCAATTTTCTAAGTTTATAAGATGAATATTTGAAATGTGTCCCTATTTTTGGGACTGTATTCCCCCATTATTGACTTCATCGAGGGTTTTTTTGTGCTAAGGTTGACAGCTATGGCAAGAACTGAATTCACTGAATATGTTTGACTGCTGTATTCCCCCATTACTGGGTTTGCCCAGGTGTTTTGTGCTAAGAGGTTGACAGCTATGGTGAGAACCAAATTCACTAAATGATAGCCATTTAAGTTTCAGTCTTCCTCTCTTTTGCAAAGCAGATGATTTGGCATAGTGGTATGTTGCTCTGATTGTTATGCACAGGGACCTGGGTTCAAGGCTGGGCAGTAAAATGTATGGTAGTAACACAGCAGTTTATTCTAGAAACTTTTCAACATTATTCAAGCAATGTTTAATGTGTCCCTGGTTTTGGGGCTTTTGCCCCCACCCCCCAATAAATTTTGGCTTTTTCCAGATTTCTTGTGCTGCGAAGTTGAGATGCAGTTGAATATTGAGTAGATTTTACAAGGAGCTGAGAGCTGCATGGAAAGAGAAGTTTAGTGCTGCTTATGCTGAATTTGCTTGCATTGTTAATAGCACAACAGGTTGTGTACTTACTTTTGATGCAGAAGGCTGTGGGTTCTACTCCCACAAGGGGTGGATGCTGCCATACTAAGAATGTTCTCTTTGGCGAAGATACTAACGATGAACTTGTTATCAGTTTGCCATCCATTTCCTATTGCAATATTACTTGCTTATTTTTTTTAATGTAATATAGGCAATTTATTCCTCAGGGGCAACAGACACTTTATTTGTAGATGAAACAATGAAATATAAGGTTGTTTGCTAGCAGCAACCTCTTCATTAGTTACAGATCTCTTTAATGTGTAACTATTTAGATGACTTACTTCTGCAGAGATTGTGCATATTTACTGATACTGGTGGATTGTATAAGTTTGAGTAAACTTTTTTTATGATGGAAATGTTATCAATTGGGAAGTTTTGTCATTATTGGTGCATGCATTTTGTTTCATTGTTTACTGGAAAAATGTTCAAAACAAATTTAAAATACCCTCTAACAACTGTACTGTATTATACAAGGAATATAATTTAATCATCAATAAACAATCAGGAAGGTGCATCACACAACACATGTATGTTTTGTGTGCAACGGGCCTATCATTTGAAAACAGTCCAAAGTTAATCTTTATACTATCCAAATGTATTTTCTTTGAATGTGGATTTCACTGCTGTTTCAATTAATGTGTTTCAAGGGCAGAGTTTTAATGCTAAGTCTGTTTTGTGAGACTGCATTGCTTTCTTTAACAGATGTTTTAGTACTTGTGCTGTAAAATACAAATAAAACTTTCAAGTGAAATCCAAATCATTGTAGAAGTAAAGCAGTATGCACATTGCAGTGTTTATGGTAAATGGGGCAAAATAGCCAAGTAATGGGACATTGGAATGGCAGCAGGGGGTGGCTCCATTCGACTATGATTTTGTGAGGGGGGGAGGGGGGCAAACTCAGACAGCCCCAGCTCAGTTGAACTATACCTCTCAACTGTCTAGATTTCCACAGAATAGATTTTTGCTTCTTTTTGGTTTGTTCCCCATAAAATTTGTGGTTTTCTGGCAAATCATTTAGGAATTAAGTTACTAAATAATGACAGACATTGAGTTTCAGACTTCACAACCTTCAGAAAAATGCATGCTAAAGCAAGACCTGTTCTATCAACTAAGTTTATACAAGAGCAATTTTTAGTACTGTTTGTAAGTTCCACAATACATTTGGCCTTGTCCAGATTTCCTGCGTTAACAGGTTGAGAGGTATGTGCATATTGCTTTATAGAACTGGACATATGCAAACCTCTCAACTGTCCCTGATTTTGGCTCAAAATGTTGCTCTCCCTCTAGTCCCTCCGCAAAAAAATCAGTTTTGGAAGAAAATGTGGAGGGTTTACAATTAATAAATAACTGTAATAATCAGTTATAGATTACTTTTATTTCAGAAATGCATGTAGATTCATTTATTTTGTCAGCTGCTCAAGCTAACAGTGCTAATATTAAAAAGTGTCCCTTCTTTGACAGGTTCCCAGCTGTATTGTGTGGATATTTGTATATTTTTGCATCACATTTTTGGTCCATTTTTCATAAAATTGTGGTTTTCTGGCAAATTAGTGGCAAGTCATTAAAGATTGAAGTAAGAAAATAATGACAGCCATTTCCATTTCAGATTTCATACCCTTCAGAAAATTCATGCTAATGCAAAACCTACTATTCTATTAGAAAGTTTATAAGAACAATATTTAAATAGTGCCCTTAATTTTGGGCCTGACTTTGTCCAGATTTCTTGCTCTGAGGTTGAGAGGTATGACAAATTTGTCAGGGCCTTTGCAGTCAGCCAGAGACATTTCAAGTTGTGACATACTTGTTGCACCCCACTCCCCCATGTAGTGACTCTGGATGTGTCCAACAAGGCAAGGAGCAGTTATGCAGTGTAAGTGTGCTGAGTAACCCCCACCATCCAAGGTAGACACAAGTACTACATTGGCTTTTTGTCTGTCTTGCTTGACTTTGCAGAATGTTCTGTTTTTTTGTCATATTTTATACTGTTGATTATGCTTCTTATTATTCAGAAAGTGCCTGTTGCTCTATGTTTAAGTAGCAATGATTTCAGGACCATCAGGTAAACTTGTCTGAGATTGTAAGATGCAAGTAAGCTTACTGTTAAATAATTACCAACATTGAAAGCCTTTTTGTTGTTGCTATGCAGAGAATACTTGCATAACTAGATAACGTTTAAGCCTTGGGTATTGAAATGAATATGACAGTATCTGTAATAAAGGACAGGATTACAGTATTTTAAGAAGCTCATTACCTTTGTTGGAGCCTTGCAGTCATCTTGGCAGGCTTTACCCATAAACTAAACAGGATGCCAATCTATCATGTGTGGTCCATAACCTGTGCAGTAATCCTTTAAGCAATTTATCTTGAGCTTGTATCTTGTTTGCTGTTCATTTTTTACTTTGATCATGTTTTTCCAATGAAACAAGTAGATAGTTGTCAGGCAGCAGGTCTTTTTTGTATAAGAAACATTTTTACAAGTGGGGGGGGGGTATCATTGCTACTTTCAGCATGCTACTTGGTACTTTTTATAAAGCTAGAATTGCAGAGCAAGGAGAAGTGGTTTGAGATGAGTGCTGCTTGTTTTTCTTGTACTTGATTTTGACTGGCATTCCAGTAATGTATTTAAAAAGTAATTTATTTTTTCATGATTCACAACCTTTTTGTTTCCATTTAGATATTAAGTAAGCTGTCATGCAGTCAATGCATTGAAATATTTTTTTCTTCTGCACGTCATTTTGTCTTGACTGGACTTTCATAATGACGGTTTGGCACCCAGGGCAGTATATTTAAAATTCCAGTTTTTGTGGTTTTGAGCATAGCCCCTCCCCTTTCTAGTTGGCCGCACCCCTTCCCATTGGCCCACCCATTCAGCTGTCTCCTGCAGTCCTCCTTTGATCTGAAATCACCAGCCGCCACTGGTATTCACCAGTGGGAGTGGTTAACACTAAACAGCCTGCCTGTCCCTAGAGGAGTGGTTACTACCTAGAAGCTGTAGTTTTATTGGCCATTTTGGGTCAATTCTAAACTCCTTGATCTCTCTCTCTCTTAAAACCCTACAACTCTCTATTACCGCGGTTTTGTGCACTGAGCAGCGTCGGGCACCGCCGCCTAAACAGGTTTAAACTATTCCAGGCTCCACAAAGTCTGCTCTTCACTTTTTCACTTAGAACTGTTCAAACTCTCAAAGTAATCACTCTGTTCTCTTTCTAAAGCCCTGCACTTGCTCAGCTCTTATAAGGAAACACTAACTAACTAAATCACTACACCCTCCTTGACTTCTCATAAGTATTAGACTCCCGATTGGTCCTTCCTGATCAAGTGAAAAATCAGTTCCCTTCCCTAATCTGATCAGTAAAAAACAGTTCCCTATACTAATCTGGTATGTCCAAGGGTCAGTTTCAAGGTTACTCTCCAGTCCAGCTGGTGAATCTGGGAATTTTGAGGCAATGTTACAATTGTCTTATGCACACAGACAACCCTCTCCTCCTTCCAACAAACTCTAATACATGTGAGAGATGCAGTTACACAGCCAAACTGGAGGCAGAGCTCTCTCAACCCAAGACTGGCACAGTCAGTCAGGAGGAAAAGGTAACCACCCACACCACAAATCCAGTCTCACACAGACCTATTGCATCTGCATACCCAACACATAAACACACAAAAACATACTCGGAGGCTCTAAATAAAAATCTGCCTAAACAGCAAAGACCTCCTAAGCAGATATCCAAGCAACAGCCACCCCTCAACAATACCCACAAATCACATATCTCACAAAATCAGTGTGCCTCACCGTCACAGCCCATAAGGCCAAACAACACACCAAATACACTTGTTATAGGGGACTCTATTGTCAGGCACACTGACGTCCCACTCACCAGACTGAATAAGGAGAAGGTCACTGTAAGCTGCCTGTCGGGTGCCAGGATCCACTACATAACGCAAGCACTCAGGTCACTCCAAAGCAAGTACAAGTTTGACTCCTTCATTGTCCATGCTGGTGTGAATGACCCTGAGACGTACCTCCCTGGACTACATGAAAAGAGACATAGAGGAGCTCTCTGACCATGTAGCACAGGCTGGTATGTCCCTGTCCTTGAGTAGCATCTTGCCCTCACCAAGAATGATGCCACAGTATAAAGACAAAATGATCAGTTTCAACAATTGGCTAAAGTATTGGTGTCATTCAAAGGGGATCCAGTGTCTGTCAGCCTGGGATGACATGCTCGACAAGCCACGTTGCTTCGCTAGGGACGGCTTGCACCTGTCACCCTTAGGCTTTCGTATACTGGCCAAGGCTCTTGCCACCCCCATAGTGCCTTTTTTAGGCAAGGCTCAAAGGACAAACCCACCTCCATAGACAACCCAAAGATAAAAAAACTAAAGGTAATGCTACTCAGTGCCAGAAGTCTAAACCTCAAGATGCACGCACTCGAGACTCTCCTCAGTATGGAGAAAATCGATGTCTGTGCAAATGTCTGTGCAGTAACAGAAACCTGGTTCAAGGCTCCTGAGAGCACCCCAGCACTACCAGGTTATAACTCATACCATGCGTTTCAGCCCCAAAACTCAGACCAAAGCACAAAAGGAGGGGGAGTATCTATATTCATCAAAGATACCTACACCTCCAGGTTAGTGGCACTGAACGAAGCATTGGAAACCATCCATGTGCAACTAACAGCGGGCAAAACTGCCTTTCAGTTTGTAGCCTGCTACAGAATACCCTCCCTATTACAGGAACCCCACTTGGCATGCCTGAGAACACTGGGGAATATGAAGGTCTCTCCAAACACTATGTTATTGGATGACTTCAACTACCCAAACATTGACTGGGAAAACTACTCAAGCCCAAACACCCTCGCCCAACGGTTCCTTGAATTTATAAACTCTAACGCAGTGGAACAACTGGTCACCACTCCCACAAGAGGGAACAACATATTGGACCTGGTCATCACCAACATGGGGACTCTATGTTCCACACCAGAGGTAAACCCCTCATTGGTAAGATCAGACCATAAACAAATTTCCCTGGACATCCATATCCCGTTCCCACCCCCAGCCAAGGAAATCACTATAAAGAATTTCTCCAAAGCCAACTTTGCACTTCTCAAGACTGAGGTGGAATCCTTCAAAGCCCCTGGGCCAGAGGATAATACAGCCCAATCCGCAGAATCCTTTACAAATGCATTCTATGAGCACCTGCACGAATGCATGGATCGTGCTATCCCAAATAAAACCAAGACTCACTCCTCCAAAAACAGGAGACCGGTCTGGTGGACCCCGGCCATAAATAAGCTATACAACAGAAGGAGGAAGCTACAACATGACAGAGCAAAATCCCAAAAAGGGAAGGCATCTCTGATCAGTATTAGCAGGAAACTTCGATCCCTCATAAAATCATCAAAGGCTAGTTTCGAAAGAAAAATTGCCCTAGACACTAAAGATAATCATAAGGCCTTCTTTAGTTATGTCAGAAACATGGACGGAAACTCCCAGATATGCTCTGAATTGTTTCATAACGGTACAAAATATACCGAACCTACAGACATAGCCAACATCCTGGCAGACAGATTCAGAGCAAACTTCTCCCCCCCTTTCCCCCCAAAGGAGCAAACGCCTATCCCAACTGAATGTAACCTCCCTGACATCACAGATGCACAGGTGAAAGCTGCCCTCTCAAAAGCAAAAAACACAGCATCTATGGGACCGGACGGTGTCCCAGGCTGTCTTACATGAGTTCCAAGAAGAATTGAACCCTCACATTAAGTCACTGTTCAAACTTAGCCTTACTACAGGATATGTACCCAAAGAATGGCGTATAGCTACAGTGGTCCCACTCCACAATGGTGGTGCCACAACGGACCCGGAAACTATCGTCCCATAAGCCTGACTAGTCTGGTCTGTAAAGCTATGGAGTATATTATCATGGAACTCATAAACAAAGACATTGGGAGCCTCCAGACACTGGACCCTACTCAATTCAGCTTTGTTAAGGGCAGATCTTGTCTCTTAAACCTATTTGATTTCTTTGAAACAGTTACCAAAGCCATAGATGAGGGCAAAGTAGTCCACACAGCCTACCTGGACCTTGCAAAAGCCTTCGACACAATACCCTACTCGGGCATCATAAATAAGCTTACCAGCTTAAATATCAGCCCCTATATCACAAGATGGGTTGCAAACTGGCTCAGAGATAGAACCCACATGGTCAGAATCGCAGGTGCCATGTCCGAATCCAAACCAGTTACAAGTGGCGTCCCACAGGGCTCAGTTCTGGGACCTCTCTTGTTCAGTATATACTTCTCTGAGGTTCAGGTTAACAAGGGGGGATTATGGCTGACAAAGTTCGCAGATGACTGCAAACTGGGGGCCATAATCGAATCTCCAGCTGACACAAGCATCCTCCAAAAGGGTCTCACAGAGACGGATGCTTGGTGCCAGAGCCACGGCCTCAAGCTAAATGCTAAAAGGTGCATAGTCATCCCTTTTGGGAAAAACAAGGTGCCTGCAAATTACCACATAGGTGGTAATCCATTAAGTACGGAAGAAGTAATTAGAGATTTGGGGACCAACGTAGATAGTAATCTCTCCTTTGATAATCACGTTGTCAAAGTGGTTAGAAAGACATTCTATATAGCCCACCTTATCTCCAAAGGGTTCGCATCTAGATCAAGAGAGGTCATTGTGCCCCTCTACTCGTCACTCATCAGGCCCATAATTGAATACAATGCCCCTTTTGGGATGTACCTTACCCGACACCTGCAGCAACTGGAGAGACCCCAAGAGTACCTCACCAAGAGGATCATGGGTTGCAAACAGATGTCCTATGCAGCTCGACTAAAGAAACTCCAGCTCTACTCAGTTGCTTACCGCCTACTCAGAGGCAATCTATGCCTGACGTACAAAGCCATGTCAAACCCAGAATTAATGGACATGCTCCACCTCAAAAAATCCAAGTCCCTTAGAGTTACACGCTCCAGGGACCTAAACATCAGCACAAAAATAAATAGGACATGCTGGAGGGACAGATTCATTTCCCAAAGGCTCCCCTCACTCTGGAATAGAATCCCAATTCATGTTAGACATAGCCCCTCGCTGACCCTCTTCAAGAGAAATTTGGACGCGTGGATGGGAAATCACAAATTCACCCCTGGGATCTCTCCTGTGTCCCTGCTAGACAGAGGCACAGTAAACTAATCTTAAAAGGGTACCTTCTGTGTCCTACTTTACAGAGGCACAGTAGGCTAATCTAATAGGGAGGCGGAAGCCAAATATACTCTGGCTAGGCTTATAAATGCCCTAGGGCAGATAGCCTAGTATCTACCTATGAACCTAAAACACTATAACTGGACTATACTTAGAACAATGCCACCAGATGTTGCTGTAGACCTTAAATCGAGCACCAATATGTAATAAGAGTAAAGTCCAACCCTGCACCATGGCTGACAAAAGGAACAACAAAAAAAAAACATGACAAAAAGGGATACATCCTGGAAAAATTGTTATAAAAATACAACTCAAAATGCCATCCAGCCATCCAGCAATTTAGACATCTTAGAAACCTTGCAAAACTCCATGTCAAACAGGGTAAACAAAGATACTATACCAACCTACAAGACAAACATAAAAACAACCCAAAACTTTGTTAGTCATCACTAAATAAACTACACCCTGGCAAGACCACCACTCCCTCTCCAAAAACAGACAATATGATGGACTGTATCACCACACAGTTTAATTCCTATTTTATACAATCAATATTATTTCTTAGACAGTAATACATCTGCCCCCCCCCACCGTCCAATGAAAACCACCCACAGATGTTCAGTACCCAACGCTCTCATAAGTAAGTTGATCCTTTAAAACTAAAAACTACTTCGTAGCTGTAGACCAACTACCATCAGACTACCTAAAAATGGCTGCAGAAGTTCATTCTTTCCTGGGTCCATTCTAATTAATAGGCCCATAGCAGAAAGATGCGTCCCATCAATGTGAAAAAAATCCTACATCATACCACTGCACAAAGGTGGCACATCTACAGAATTTGAGAACTGCAGACCAATAATGATTCTCTCCCCCTCTCCAAAATATTAACGAAATGCATCCATATGCAGCTGATGCAATACCTAACCTCAAATGACCTGCTGTCAGAAACAACACAGCTTTAGGCCCCAGCACAGCACCACTACTGCTCTACTACATTTTACTAATATAATAAACCAACATAGAAGCAATGGTCTGCGGTGGTGGTGCTGCGGTAGCGTTGTCGCCTCACAGTAAGACGCTGTCCGGTTCGATTCTCAGTTAGAGCGTCTTCTCTGTGGAGACATGCGTGAATGGGCGTACCTTCGTTGAAGGTTGTGCATCAGGGCTGGCAACTCGGCACGTAAAAATCTACTGCCAATCATTAGTGGACCGGAGTTCTGCTGTGGCAACCCCTAACCGGGAAAAACCGAAAGTCACAATGATTAGAAGCAATGGTCTGCTTGTGTCAGTCATGTTCTTAGACTTGTCTAAGGCAGTTGATACTGTCTCCGCTCCAGCAAGTGCTTGCTTGACTCTACTCACTAGGACTTTCACAGTACTCTTTGTTGTGGTTTCTTAGTTACCCATCTGGAAGGCAAAAACCTCTTCATACTTTCAAACATTTACTACAGGTGTGCTTCAGGGCTCTATCCTGGGTCCTTTGGAAAGCAAATACCTCACACAGATTTTCATTCTTACTGCATCACTTATTTAGGCTCAGACCACGACGTCCCTCGCTACCGGTTTTGTGCCTTGTTCAACGCCCGAACTATTCATCGTCTGGCAATTTTTTTAGCTAAATACTTTCGTTCTCAATGTCCGTACTCCGAAATGGCTTCGCTAAGCCATCCGACTACTGATTTTCTGAAAAAATGTAAGGATAAAGACAGAGACAGACCGCATAGGTCCAAAACTGCCGATGACGCTTCCGTTAAGCTAGTCACCAGTCTGCCGGTACTCAGTGAGGTGCTTTCGCAGCCCCTGATACCCGCTACTACAGATTTGCAGGCCTCTACTGAGACCCATTTAGAGTCCGGTATGCTGCGAGATGCTTCTTCGACTGTGGAACCTGTGGGTATCTCTACCTTGGATTGGTCCGGAGCTGCTGTGCAGGCACTGGCTTTTGAGGGTGTATTCAGGCCTACAGACTTTCATATTAAACTGACAACTTCATTTCAAGCTAGAAATATCGATTTCCTCAGGCCTAAATCTCGCACTATGCCTAGAAAACAGACGACCAAACCACGTACTCAGGCTTATATGCCTCAAAAATAAATGCTTAGAATGGCTGAAGATCTTATTGCCTTAATTAGGGGAAGCCAGCCTTCCCCCTCTAAGGGACCTAGAACTGATATTATTTCTGATTCTTCTGATCAGGAATCTGATATCTCTGTTCCTTCTGATTACCAGGATTTGCCCTTATCTACTTATGAGGATTCTGATGCAGAGGATTCCATTCCCTCTGCTTCCCCTCCAGAAGATTTTTTCTTTTGGTGAAACTTGCATACCCTTAGGGAGCATTTCCGCTGGGAAAGCCAGGACTATTCTGAGTCCAAAAATTGACTTGGGGAATTCTTACCCCTGCCTCAACACAGGCCTCTAGCTATCCCTCCTGTTCTGGCTATTGTAGATTATGTTTTCTTGGACTCTAGCCTTACCCCAGACACTTTGCCTCCAGCTCCCAGGAAACCTGCCAGGTACTACAGAGTACCTGACTCTCACAAGTTTCTCTTCAAGAATCCTACTGCAGATCCAGAGACCATTTCCCAAGGACCAAAAGGCATTAAGACTGCTACTGCCAAAAATCCTATCCCTTCTGATAGAGACTCTAGAGCCTTAGACAGATGGGGTAAGAAGGTATACACTTCTGCTACTTTGACCATTAGGGCTTTAAATTGCCAGTTGCACATTTTACAGTATCAGCAGCATATTATGGGACTACTTAAACAGAAAATTATGTTGATTCCTGACTGTGCTGAACATAAAGAATTACAGGATTTAATGCATTCTGCTGAACAAGCTGGTAAGCCTACTTTGCAATGTGGTTTTGACTCTTTAGAAGCATCTTGCATGGCTGCTGTCACTGGGTCTGTACTTAGAAGGCATGCTTGGCTTAAGGAGCAAAACTTGCCAGATCATGTTAAAGCTAAATTACTGGATGAACCCTTAAACCAAGACCACCTTTTTGGCAACAAAGCAGTAGTCGTCCTCAAAAGGATGGAGGAAAAAGCTAAATCTATGCAAACTGTTGAAGATTTCTTAAGTGCAGCCTCCCAGATTCAGTAGGCATTCACCTTCAAAGAACTGGTCTTTTCCAGTCCCTTCCAGGCCTTCTCGGTCCAAACCCAGGAACAGCAGACCACCAAGACTTCAGTCTCGGGCTACACACAGATCTAAGCAGTGGGGAGCGCCCACTTTCAAAGCAGGAAGTAGTAAGCCACCCCTCCTACAGAAAAATGGCACAGTGACTTAACCTTAACCCTTCCAACCCCTGCTCAACTACTTCTTCCCTTAGGAGGAAAGCTCGCTGTGCATGCAAAAAATTGGGAACTCATTACCCAGGACAAATGGGTTTTAAACATAGTTTCCCTAGGATACAGATTCCACTTCCACACACTACCAACTCCAAGTGGTTGGCCAGACCACCCCCCAAATCAGTGGGCGGAGACCCAAAAACAAGTACTCTCTCTCCTCGTTACCAGGGCTGTTCAACCTATCCCAGCAGAACAAAGGGGACAAGGTTTTTCTTCAAGACTGTTCCTGGTACCCAGAAAAGAAAACTCCTGGTGTCCTATCCTGGACCTGTCTATTCTCAATACCTTTCTGGTGGTTCCAAAATTCAAAATGCTAACTCTTCAACACCTTCTTCCTATGCTAGCCAAGGATGCCTGGCTGGCAGCCCTAGTCTTAAAGGAAGCTTACCTGCACATCCCAATAAGGGAATCCTGCAGACAATACCTACGTTTCAGGGCGGGCTCCATGCACTATCAGATGTTCTTCGTGTTTCACTGTTGCAGTCATCACATTTGGGTTATCTGCTTACAGTAGCCCTCAGTCAGCCTGATTATCAAAGTCTTGGTCCTGCGTCGGTTGCTGTCTCATCTTCCATGACATCAGGTAGTCAGGGGTATAAAGCATGCAGCCAACGCCATTACATCAGTCTTTATTGCTGTGCGGTGCCCGAAGCAGAAGCAGTTCACAAGTGCCAGTCGTCCGACTCCTGAAATTTTCATTTTCGAGTTTCAGATCTGAAGTCTTCAACTAAGCTAAGTACCCTTTTGGGGATCCTTTTTCTTGCTCTAAACCGATGTCAGTAAAAGTTAACAATTGTATTTCGATGTCAGTAAAAGTTAACAATTGTATTTCTTGTGGAAAGCAAATACCTCATAAAGATTTTAATTTGTACTGCATTCCTTGTTTAGGCCAAGACCATGACGTACCTCGCTGTCGGTGTTTTGCCTTATTCAAACCTCATACTATTCATCGTCTGTTCATTTACGCATCCAAATATTTTGGTACTTGGTTCAATTATCCAGAAATGGCTTCAGTAAGCCACCCGACTACTGACATTCTGAAAAAATGCAACGATAGACAGAGACAGACTGCATAGGTCCAAAGCTGCTGATGACGCTTCTGCTAAGCTAGTCACCATTTCGCTGGTACTCAGTGAGGCGCTTTCACAGCCCGATACCCACTACTTCAGATTTTCAGGCCTCTACCGAGACCCATTTGGAGTCCGGTATGCCGCGAGATGCTTATTTGACTGTGGAACCTGCTGATGTCTCTACTTTGGATGGGTCCGGAGCTGCTGTGCAGGCACCGGCTTCAGAGGGTGTATTCAGGCGTACTGTCTTGCATATTAAACCGACGCCATCTTCTTCTTCAAGGCCTAAAACTCTATCAATGTCTAAAAAAACAATGCCCAGACCGCATGGTCAGGCCCCTATGCCTAAAAAACAAATGATAAGAATGGCTGAAGACCTTATTACTCTAATCAGGGGAAGCCTCCGTTCCCCTTTTAAGAGACCTAGGGCTGATTTACCTTCTGATTCTTCTGATCAGGATTCTGAAATTTTTGATCTGAAGTAGGCACTTCATTTGTCAGCAACCTTTGGGATACGGATCCGAGCCGGCAACTTCTACCACAGCATAGATCCGAGCTCCTAGCTCCTCCCTTTACCCATAATCCCCTGTCAACCCTGACTGACCTCAGATCTAGTTTGCCGCGCTTCAAGCTACAAGCTAGGTTCCTGAGCTCCTGGTTGATCGAAACTTTGTGAGGAAAAAATTTCTGTTTTCTTCCTTTTTTTCTTTTGCTGTGAGTGAGAGTGATTGGTTAGGTACCCTATGGCCCTTTTTAGCTAACTAAATTTTTATTTTGTTTATGATCCTTTTTCTCTTCCCTTCCTCTGAGTCCCTTACGGAAGATACGGACTTAGATGAAGGGGAAGGCTCCCCAAGGTCACCCCCCGAGAATGTCTCCTTTGGAGACATCATGGAAATGCTTAGGATCAGGGAGGGTTGGTCTGCCCCCAAGTCTTCCTCCGATGAGTCTGTATTCCTAGAGGCGTTCGAAGCAGGGCCATCTACCTCTTGGGTGCCCCCGACCCCCTGGTGGACCTTATTGCCACCAGGGCTTGGAGGGAGCCGGACACTGTAGAGCCAGTCCCCAAGTTTCCGGACAGGATCTTGAGTGCCCCGCAGAGAGAACCCATTGGAGCAGAGGTCCCCCTGTGGATGCCATGTTGGTGGCGGCGGCCACCAAGAGAGAATTGGCTCAGGAGAGCCCCACGGTCCACCCACCGAGCAAGGAGTCTCGTGCTATGGACCGCCTTGGGAAGCGGGCCTTCAGTTCAGCAACCTTCTTGATGAGGGTGCTGAACTATATGGCACACGTCATCCGGATGCAGCGGGATCTAATAAAAGAATATGCTGCCTCCTCCCCAGAGTCCATGTCTGAAGGGGACAAACAACTGTACTCCTCCCGAATGTCCACTCTACGGTCCATTTCTAACACCTCTATGCAGCTTTTGTCTCACGCCACTGAGGGAGCCGCTAGAGCTGGCAGAGTCTGCCTGGTCATGAGGTGACAAGCCTGGCTCCGACATTGTGACTTCTCGGAACCCTTTAAGGCGTCATTCGTGAATGCCCCCTTTGATGGTTCTGCTCTGTTTGGCAAAACCGTTCGCGACACTTTAGTCCAGAGTGAGAAAGACGGGAAGACGTTGTCTGCCGTCGGAGTCCTCTTCTCTGCTCCCCAGAGGTCCTTTTCCAGTAACCAAAAGGGTCAGAAGAAGATGTGGTTCAGGAAATCGCATCAATCCCAGTCTGCTCCGGATAACCAGTCCTCTCATGGCAGAGGAGGACAGGGAGGACGCCGCCCTAGAGGCAGAGGGGGTCCCAGGAATTTTGGGTCCAGAGAACCCTTCTCTGAGAGGCTCACGCAGAACCCCTGAGGGGTTGCCCGGCTGCTCCACTCTGGAGGCAGTCAGGGGGGCATTTTTCGAGGCACCTAGCAATGTGGGAGTCCATAACAACAGATCGCTGGGTGCTTCGCATCATATCCAGAGGTTACCAAATTCCCTTTATTGTAACCCCCAAAACCAGAAGCCTCCCCGACGTACCAACCAGTCAGAGGGAGGTGGCTGCTACAGAAATTCAGCAGCTTTTACAAAAAAGAGCCATCCAACACGTCCCCCCAGATCAGCTCGGATCAGGGTTTTACTCCAGGTTCTTTCTGGTGCCAGAAAAGATGGGGGACTTGAGACCCATCCTCGACCTCTCTCTCTTGAACCTGGCAGTACCCAAAGAAAAGTTCCGGATGGTCACACTGCAATCTATTCTCCCCTGTTACGGGAGAACGATTGGATGTGCTTGTTAGACCTCAAGCATGCGTACTATCACATTCTAGTAGATAGACGCTCCAGGAGGTTTCTCCACTTCCGGCTGGGAGCCAGTCACTTTCAGTTCAGGGCCCTCCCCTTCGGTCTCACCTCAGCCCCCAGGGTGTTCACCAAAGTCTTAGTGGCAATAGCGGCCCACCTGAGACTCCAGGGAATTCAGGTCTTTCCCTACCTGGACGACTAGCTCCTTACCGTCCCTACAAGGCATCTGCTCTGTTCATGCAGGGATTTACTTCCTCAGTCTTGCTCCACGTCTAGGATTGACGGTCAACATGGCCAAGTCCTTTCTGGCTCCTACACAGGTAATAGATTTCATAGGGGCGAGACTGGATTCCAAACTAATGCTTGCTTTCCAGACTCCAGATCGGCCTCAGAACCGGAGGTTGCATGTACAGGCCATCCTCCAACTTCAAGCTCCACCGGCAGAATTGGTCCTGAAGGCTCTAGGGTCCATGGCGGCAGCAATTTCTCTGCTGCCTTTGGCCCGTCTGAATATGAGGGTCCTGCAGTGGACCCTTCAGGTGCAATGGTCCCTGTCTCGCAACCCTCTGTACCATCCCATTCCCCTAAACAGGACTTGCAGAAGGTCGCTCATGTGGTGGCTCCAGTCCCCGAGCCTCCACACGGGACGTCCATTCTCTATGCCTCCTCCCATCGCCACAGTGACCACGGATGCTTCTCACCTGGGGGGGGGGCATTATTCAGGCAGAATGGTCCAAGGCACGTGGAACGACATAGAGACCTCCTTGCATATCAATGTCCTAGAGATGAGGGCGGTACTTTTGACTTTGCAGGCACTTCACAACCTTCTTCCGATTGGGACGATTGCGGTACATATGGGCAAAATGTCAATGGTCTGGTACATCAACAAACAGGGGGGAACCAGGTCTTATCCTCTTTGTCGCGAGGCCATGAGAGTGTGGGAATGGGCGATATCCACCAACCGCTTTCTCATTGCAACGCACATTCTGGGACGGTCCAACATCCTAGCAGACAGGCTCAGTCATACAATCCTGACTCCATACGAATGGTCTCTCAATCCTCTAGTAGCAGAGCGAATATTTGCCCAATGGGGGCAACCCTGTTGCGATCTTTTTGCCTCTCCCTCAAAAACCAAATGCAACAGTTACTTCGCCCTAATCCCCCCTCTGGGGGAGTCCCCGAGAGACTCTCTAGTACATGCTTGGCCTCTCGGTCTACTTTACGCTTACCCTCCACTGCCCCTGATGCTAAAACTTTTACAGAAAGCTAGTCGGTTGGGGAGCAAGATGATCCTCATTGCCCCATTCTGGCCTCGTCAGACGTGGTTCCCGTACCTATGGTCTCACCTGATTTATCCACCCTGGATTTTGGATCCCCTTCCGGATCTCATTACTCACCCCCTGGGTCTTCCGACCCCCAACCTGGTCAACCTCAAGCTGACGGCTTGGTTGCTCCAGTTCCACTCTTGATAAGGACTCCCGGAATCTCCTCACCAGTCAAAGCCATTCTAGTAGCAGCACACAAGCCATACACCAGAAAGGTCTATCGGAGTAAGTAGAAACGCTTTTCCATCTGGGCTGAGCACCGTCATTTAGATCCTTTTACAGCGCCTTTAACATCGGTTTTGGATTTTCTAACTACCCTTTTTTATCAGTGGGCTAGCTGTAGTACAGTCAGGGTGCAATTAGCAGCGATTTCGCACTATCATGTAGAGCATGAGTCTGGCCCTCTTATTACCTCTAAGCTCTGTAAAGCTTTCCTTAAGGGTACCTTCCTCCTCAGACCTCCTGTCAGGGATTTATCTTTAGTTCTACAGGCCTTGACAAGCCCCCCTTTCGAGCCAGCAGCCACGGTTGATCTCAAATACCTCTCTTGGAAAACGGCCTTTCTGGTGGCCATTACTTCAGCTAAAAGAGTCTCTGAACTTCAGGCTCTCTGTGTCAAACCACCATATTTGACCTTCCATCAGGATAGAGTTTACCTCAGGATCAGTCCGTCTTTTCTGCCTAAGGTATCTTCCGAAGCAAACATTAATCAGTCTATTAATCTTCCTGTGTTCTTCCCCAACTATCAGAACAAAGGAGAATATAAGCTGCATTCCTTGGACGTGCACAGACAACTGCGCTTTTATATTCATCGAACGGCTGGTCATAGACAATCCGACCAGTTGTTTGTCTCCTTTGCCAAAACCAACCTAGGCAAGTCGGTTTCTAAAGTTACCCTGTCACGATGGATAGCTAGTTGTATTCTCTTAGCATATCAGAGTTCGGGAAGGCCTGCACCTCAGGGAGTTTGCGCTCATTCTTCTAGGGCCATTGCTACATCAGCTGCTTTTAGATCTGGGGTTCCCTTGGATGATATTTGTTCCTCAGCCACTTGGGCTTCATCCTATACCTTTATCAGCCATTACAAACTGGATGTTGTCTCCAGAGGTAGGGCGTCCTTTGGCTCTGCATTGCTCCGGAATATCCTTCCATGAAGGCCACCCAAGATTCAGGTAGCTGGGGACTCTGTCCCAAAGGTTGCTGACAAATGAAGTGCCTACTTCAGATTAAGAAGTTATGTACTCATCATAACGTTCCATCTGAGTAGGTATCTTCATTTGTCTGCAACCATCCCACCCGCCTTCCCCCTGACCAATATGATTCTAAGTAGGAGTTGTCTTGCACGAGTCCCTTCCAGGACACACTAGCAAGTTGTTATATAGGGCAAACTTGATCTGAGGTCAGTCAGGGTTGGCAGGGGATTATGGGCAAAGGGAGGAGCTAGGAGCTCGGATCTATGCTGTGGTAGAAGTTGCCGGCTCGGATCCGAGATCGGATCCGTATCCCAAAGGTTGCAGACAAATGAAGATACCTTCTCAGATGGAACGTTATGGTGAGTACATAACTTCTTATTTTCTCTGATGACCAGGATTTGCCTGTATCTATCTATGAGGATTCTGATGCAGAGGACTCCATTCCCTCTGCTTCCCCTCCAGAGGATTTCTCTTTTGGTGAACCCTTGCATACTCTTAGGGAACATTTCCGCTGGGAAAGCGAGGATTACTCTGACTCCAAAAAGAGGCTTAGGGAATTCTTACTTCTGTTTCCACACAGGCCATTAGCTATCCCTCCTGTGCTGGACATTGTGGATGATGCCTTCTCGGAATCTAGCCTGGCCCCTGACACTTTACCTCCTAATCCCAGAAAACCTGATAGGTATTACAAGGTACCTGACTCTCATAAGTTCCTCTCTAAAAATCCTACTGAGGATCCTGAGACCATTTCACAGGGACCCAAGGGCATTAAGGCTACTACTGCCAAAAATGCCACCCCTCTGATAGAGATTCCAGGGTGCTGGATAGACGGGGAAAGAAGGTATACGCTTCTGCAACTTTGGCCATTAGGCCTTTAAACTGCCAGTTTCATAAAGTGTCAGCAACATATTATTGAATTGCTTAAACAGAAAATTATGTTGATTCCTGACTGTGCTGAAAATAAAGAATTACAGGATTTAATGCATTCTGCTGAACAAGTTGGAAAGCATACTTTGCAATGTGGTTTTGATTCATTAGAGGCATCTTGCAGGGCTGCTGTCACTGGGTCTGTACTTGGAAGGCATGCTTGGCTTAAGGAGCAATCTTTGCCAGATCATGTTAAAGCTAAATTACTGGATACTCCCTTAAACCAAGGCCTCTTGTTTGGCAAAAAGCAGAAGTACTTAAAAAGATGGAGGAAAAAGCTAAATCTATGCAAACTGTTAAAGATTTTCTGCAAGTACAACCTCCCATATTTAGTAGGCATTGGCCTTCGAAGAATTGGTCCTTTCCTGCCTCTTCTAGGCCTTTTCAGTCCAAACCCAGAACCAGCAGAACACCCAGGCTTCAGTCTCAAGGTATTCACAGGCCTAAGCAGTGGGCAGTTCCCACTTCCAAAGCAGGGAGTTGTAAGACTCCCCCCTGTGGTAAACTGTCTGAATGACTTAACTTTAAACCTTCCAAGCCCTGCTCAACTTTATTGCCCTTAATTTTCATTGCCCTGCATGCAGAAAATTAGGAACTCATTACTCAGGACAAATGGGCTTTCAATATAGTTTGCCAAGGATACAGATTCCACTTCCACTCCTTACCAACCCTGAACGGCTGGCCAGAGGCTCAAAAGCAAGTTTTTTCTTCTAAGCATCAGGGCTATTCAGCCAGTTCCAGAAGAAGAATTTGGGCAAGGTTTCTACTCAAGACTTTTCCTGCTATCCAGAAAATACAATTCCTGGTGTCCTATCCTGGACCTGTCTATCCTAAGCACATTTTTGGTAATCCCAAAATTCAAGATGCTAACTCTTCATCAGCTGCTTCCCATGCTAGGCAGAGATGCCTGGTGGGCAACACTGGATTTAAAGGAAGCCTACCTGCACATCCCAATAAGGGAATCTTGCAGAAGATACCTACACGTCAGAGCAGGCTACATGCACTATCAGTTCTCTGCACTGCCTTTTGGCTTGTCTACCGCACCCAGGGTATTCACAAAGTGCCTAGCTCCAGTCATTGCATTTTGCAGACAAAGAAATATTCAAATATACCCATACCTGGACGATTGTCTAATTCAGGCAGAAAGCCAGGACATACTATTAAATCATCTGGCATTTGTAAAGAAATTGCTAACTTCTCTGGGGTACATCATAAACGAAAATAAATCACATCTTGTACCCTGCCAACAAATAGTATTCCTGGGAGCAAGCTTGAATACAACTTCCCAGATGGCCTAACTCACGCCAGAGAAAAAAGTTCATTTGACAGCCTACTTAAAACTACTGGCTACAAAGGTCCAGCTATCTGCAAGGAAAATACTGCAAGCCCTGGGGTTCATGGCCTCCTGCATTCTACTAATTCCATATGCAAGACTGCATATGAGGAAAGTACAGTGGTATCTGAAAAGCCTATGGTGTCAACATTCTCAGGATCTAGAATCAATGATTCCTATCATACCTTGTGTACAAATAGTTTCTTTGGTGGGCAGAGGCCTGCCACCAAAACAAGGGACTGCCATTCACTCTACCCTCTGCTGCCCAAACCCTAACAACAGGTGCATCAGACTATGCATGGGGGGCTCACTTGGCAGGGCAGTGCATTCAGGGCAAATGGAACCCAAGTCAAATGCCCCTGCATATCAATCAAAAAGAAATGTTAGCTATACAGAATGCTCTGACAGCCTTCAAGGACCACATTCTTCCAGGACAATTATTGTTAAAAACGGACACTGCCACTGTTATGTGGTACATAAACAAGCAGGGTGGAGCCCACTCCTGCCCTCTCTGCAGCCTAGTTGTGGCTCTGTGGAACACAGCCTTGAGCTACCAAGTGCACCTACAGGCTCAATTCCTGCCAGGAAAGCTAAATACAGTGGTAGACGACCTAAGCAGAAATCTCATGGACCCACATGAGTGGAAACTGGAACCAGAAATTTCAACATGTTGAGAAACAAATGGGGATCCCAGAGATTGACCTGTTTGCTTCCCCTCAAAACTACCAATTGGACAAATTGTGCACAAGGACTCCCAACAAACAAGCTTGGAAAGTGGATGCCCAGTTTATGCCTTTTTCCCTCTGCCTCTCCTGTCCAAGGTACTACTAAAGATCAAACAGGACAAACCAAGGACAATACTGATGCACCAGACTGGCCACGCCAATACTGGTGTGTACCCCCTCTTGCACAGTGTGTCACTGCTGGCATCATGGCACCTGCCTTTAACCCCTGCTCTGCTTTATCAGCAAGAGGGCCAGATTCTGCACCCACAGCTTCAAACTCCGAACCTGGCAGCCTGGCTAATTTCCTGATATCTCTGTTACCATCCCTCAGTAAGCAAGTGATGGATGTCATTCTGGAGGCAAGGAGGCCTAGTACTAGAAAATCCTATGTGGAAAAATGGAAAAAATTCTGTTCCTGGATCCAAACTCAGGGGCTGGGCAAAGCAGCACCCAATTTACCCGAGATTCTTCAGTACTTAACTGAGATGCTTCACAAGGGCCTTTTTTTTTCCTCCATCAAAATTCATACCTCAGCCATTTCAGCTCATTACAATACACAGTCTTGAGCTACTAAGCGCACCTACAAGCTCAATTCCTGCCAGGCAAACTAAATTCACTGGCAGACTACTTAAGCAGAAATCTCATGGACCCATACGATTGGAAACTGGAGCCCAAAATATTCCAGCTCTTGAACAAATGGGGGACTCCACAGGGAAGACCTGTTTGCCTCCCCTCAGAACTACCAATTGAACAAATTCTGCACCAGAACTCCCCACAGTCGAACTTGGAAAGTGGATGCCCTGTCCTTTACCTGGGAAAGCCTCTCGGGTTATGCCTTTCCCCCTCTGCCTCTTCTCTCGAAGGTTCTACTAAAGATCAAACAAGACAAGCCAAGGACAATACTGATTGCACCAGACTGGCCAAACCAGCACTGGGTACCCCCTTTTGCGCAGTCTGACAGTGCTACAACCATGGCACCTGCCTCAGATCCCTTCCCTGCTGTCCCAGCAGGCAGGCCACATTCTGCACCCTCAGCTTCAAACCCTGAACCTTGCAGCCTGGCTAATTCCCTGAGCTCACCTTTAGCAACCCACATTAAAGAGGTGCTGGATGTTATTCTTGAGGCAAGGAGGCCAAGTTCTAGAAAATCCTATTCAGAAAAGTGGAAAAGATACTGTTCCTGGAGCCAGGCTCAGGTGATGGGCCCAGCTTACCTCGTATTCTAGATTATTTAACACTAATGCTCCACTAGGGCCTATCTTTCTTGTCAGTTAAGGTTCATGCCTCTTGCCATTTCAGCACATTATAATACTGAGCCACCCCTCTTCTCTCATCCTCTGCTAAAACAATTCCTTAGAGGGGCCAAAAATTTAAGACCCCCCCCCCCCCAAGGAGCGCTCCCACTCCAGCCTAGGACCTTAACTTTGTATTGGAAAAACTCACTCTTCCCCCTTTGAACCAGCTGCTACAGCAGAGTTGAAATTCCTTTCTTGGAAAACAGCCTTACTTCTAGCCATCACTTCAGCAAGAAGAGTGTCTGAACTGCAGGCCCTCATGGCAGTGGAACCCTTCATTATCTTCCATATGGACAGGGTTTCCCTCAGGACTAATCCATCCTTTATGCCCAAGGTGGTGTCTAGTGTGGCCCTAAACCAGTCCATTCATTTGCCTACTTTTTTCCCTAATCCTCAAAATAAAGGGGAAAGGATACTGCATTCTCTGGATGTGCACAGACCGCTTAGATTCTGTTTGGAGAGGACTAAGCCTCTCAGAAAATCTGACCAGCTGCTAGTTAGCTTTGCTGCAGGGGCAGAGGGGACGGCCATTTCAAAGCAAACCATTTCCAAATGGATAGCCCATTGCATTAATTTCTGCTACAAGCACCATGGAAATCCTACCCCACAGGGGATAAGATCACATTCCACCAGGGCTGTATCTACCTCTATGGAATTTCTCAGAGGAGGGACATCCTGGAAGCTGCTACCTGGGGCTATGTACATATTTTCACCAAGCATTATCACCTGCTTATCTTTTCTAAATCCAGAGTTGGATTTCCTACAGCAGTCTTACAGGGCCTGATTGCTGGCCCTATTGCTCTTTAACTGCCTCCACCCTTCCTTAGCTTTGGGAATCAACCCAAATGTGATGACTGCAACAGTGAAACACAAAGAACATAGTACAGTTGTGTACACTTACCATAACCTGCAGGCAGATAACACAAATGTGATGACTGCAACAGTGAATACACTTGAACATCTACATTTATAGTAAGTGTACACAACTGTACTTTCTCCCTGGTTCTCCGGTGGAAATAGTACCCAGTTGGACTTTCCGAGTAAACAAAGACAAGTAAATAATGTTGTGCCTAGAAATTGTAAGAAAAAGGTACGTGCTTAACATCATTTCTAAATTCATTCATATATTCATCTACTCGTTATTTTTTCCTTTTAGAAGTCTTTTGTTCTTTAATATTCCCCTTCTTCAATACTCAAACCTTTGTCAACCCAATCTAAATAATTTCTGCTACTGCTTTCCCTTTCTCAGTGATATATATCTTAGATGGATCTCAAAGCTTTCAATTAAATACAGATGCTGCTATGAAATATAATTCGGTTCTGTGTAGCACAATTACTGTTCCTTGGGGAATAATATGTAACTTCTAAATTCTTGCTGCTGAATTCATGTCTTCCATACTTAATATTCTCATTTATTTCTTCAGAAATATGCCATTTTTTTGCTATGTTCCCTTTCTAGTCCTCTGATACATTCTCACTATTCTCCTAGGTTACATAATAGTAGATTTAGGCAGGACAGAAATATTTGCTAGTGGGCCGCAGTGGTACAGAGGTTAGCATTGTTGCCTCACAGCAAGATGTTCTCCCGTTCGATTCTCGGCTGGAGCGCCTTCTGTGTGGAGTCTGCATGTTCTCCCAGCGGTCGTATGACATTTAAAGACATGCAGGTAGGTGCATGCATCAATGGGTGTGCCGCCTGTGAAGGTTGGGCATCAGGCTGGCAACTGGGCACCGTAAAATCCACTGCCAATCATTAGTGGATTGGAGGTCTGCTGTGGTGACCCCTAACCAGGAAAAGCCGAAAGAAGAAATACTTGCTAGTGTAATCATTTTCTCATCCGAAGAACCCATTGCTACTACAAATCTACCAGTGTCTTTTTTTTTCTTTTTGCATTGGTATTGGAGCCCCTCTAGCAGTCAGTATTTTTACTCCTGTTTTCCTTTGCCCATTATTTTCTGCTGAATACCAACCCCAGAAACCTTTTTGTCAAATTCCCATGATCATTTGTATACAAATGTGTATCCTTTATCATTGTTTTCTGCCCAGTATGAGCAGAGAATAATTGGTAGTGTGCTTAGTTTTTGGTGCCATTTAAAGGGAATAAAATGTTAGTTTTGGAAGATATGGTTGACAGACCACTGTACATCATCTGAGATGGTCTGCACGTGTCCCCTTTAGGTTTTCAAATATTGGCTAAAAATATATCCACTCCAAAGTGCTTTTTTCAAGCAATGCCAACTAGATAAACCTTTCAACATCACAAAAGAATCACAGGATTACAGGAAGGTACACAGCCGGCCTTGGACATAGGCCAAGTTGGCAGCTGCCTATGGCGCCACCCTAGCAGGAGTGCTTTTCTGGTAATCTGGATGATGTAGGTAGATCAGGATGGGGGCACCAAGTGGTGTGAGGGGGGTGCTATGGAGTCCTTTTCCCTAGGGCACCAGTTGACTAATCGCCGGTCCTGTGAATGTATTACTGCTCAGTGCCAGGAGTCTAAACAAAAAGCTCCATTCCCTGCAAGCTCTCCTCACCCTTGTAAACTTTGACATCTGTGTAGTTACAGAGGCATAATTTAAAGGTACAGAGAACACCCTGGCAGTGCAAGGCTATGCTGCCTTTTACATATTTAGATCACCTATTGCACATGACTGAACAAAAGGTGGAGGTATCTCAATATTCATCAAAAACAGTCATATGTCATGAATGATGCAGTGGTATGATTTACTTGAGCTTCTCCATGTCCATTACACTGTAACCAAAGTCGTGTACCAGATCATTGCAAGATATAGATCCCTCTTTTATGACCCAGGATATCCGTACTGCATACCTACATATCCTGAAGTTACTCTACACTGAACCCAACACTATATTCCTGAGTGAATTCAACTGTCCCATTATAAAGCAGAAAATGTACACAGCTTCTAGTGCACAGGCCCATAGATTCCTGAACTTTTGTGAGCACAAACGCTGTGGACCAGCTAGTCTGTATACCCACTAGGCGTACTAACATCCTTGCCCTGATCCTTGCAAACATGGGGGAACTTTGCATCCTGTATGTATTGTCCTCATGTGTCAGGTTGATTTATAAAGCTGTCTCCTTTAAAATTAACCTAAAATTGTGACCCCATCTAACACACAAAATTTAAGAATTATTCCAAAGCAAATCTCCTACTGAGTGATACCCTGACAACATTTCAGATGTCCCTAAACCATGTGAACTCGGCTGCCTATGTGAAATTGTTCACAGAAACTCTGTCACCATGTTAACAACTGCATTGAGGTGGCTGTCACCACCTGGAATAAGCATAAGACCGACTCAAGTAAGTCACCCTAGTAGTCAAGTAAGACAACATAGCATGGTACAAAAGGTACCAAGATGATATGACACAAAAAGCCAACAACAAGGCAGGGGACTCCCTATTCTCTAACACCGTGGGTAAATCCTGGAACTCTCTTCCCAGTGACCTAACCTCACTACCATCACTCTCACAATTTAAAATCAGGCTTAAATCCTACCTTAAAAGACATTGGCTATGCACCTGTCTTAACCCAGACTAACCTCTCTTGTCTTCTCACTAAATTTCTATATCTCAATGTCTGCATAATCTACCTGCTTACTGGAATCCAGATTCATAACTTCTCCTTCAACTAATTTGTACTCTCTTTTATATCTTATTATGTCTCTTTGTCACACTAATATCTCATGTTGACTCACCTCTTCAAGTGTGTTCCTGTATTGTACATCTTACTTATTTTACCCAACTGTTTACTTCAATATGTTCTTTTTTGCATAAAATAGCTTAATTGTATATACTACTTCCATTTTGTTAACCTTGAATTTATTTTATAGTTTTGTTTTATAGTTTTGTTTTATTAAAAACAAATATTGTTTTGTACTCTCGTGGAGCTTTTCTCCCCGGGCCTCTGCTGAAAATGGATATGTATCCAGCTGGACTAGCCCGGTCAACAAATGTAAAATAAAAATAAAAATAAATAAATGTTCATTTTGTGGAAAGGGCCGACTGAAGGTGTTCAAGAATTTATTGAATTGATTTCAGCTTCAACTGATTTTTTGGAGTTTACATTCAACCTACAAAATGAATGTATTAATTTTCTTGACATTAGTCTGCATAAGGATGTGGGTGGAAAAAGATTTAAAAGCACCATCTATAGGAAGCCCACTTATTCCAACTGTTTCCTTCATTTTTCTAGCTGCCACCCCTACCACCAAAAGAGAGCAGTGGTTAAGGGGCAGTTAGTCAGGGTAGCCCGAACGATCTCCGATGAGGGAGATTTCACGGATGAATGTTCTAAGCTTGAATGTATGTTTCTTAAGAGAGGATACCCTCTTAGTCTAGTTTCTAGTATCTCTACCGAGGTCATTACTAAAAGGCGGATTGGTTATTTTACACCCCTTTTAGGCACAACTCAAGCTTTGGCTGAGGACCTCTCTGCCATTCACCAGAGGGATGTTTCTTTTAGTAACATCAAAGACTGCCACCACATAAGTTTCGTTGTTACCTACAACCTTAACCACTCTTTTATCAGACAAACTTTGTATAAGAACTGGGCCCTCATTATGGAGGACCCCTCCCTATTTAAACTTTTTGGTGATAAACCTAAGATCACCTTTAGAAGAGGGCAGAACTTGAAACAGTTGCTGCAATATTCCATTAATCCACACCCCAATACTAGTAAAGGCATGTTTAAATGCGGGAGGTGTCAACAGTGTAGGTACCTTAACACGAATCACCATTTTGAAATAAGGGAGAGGGTATATAAACCTAATGGTAGATTTTCGTGTGATTCTAAGGGAGTGGTTTATTGTGCCAAGTGCCAGGCCTGTAAAGCTTTCTATATCGGGAAGACCGAAAGAAAGCTCAGGACACGCATTTATGAGCACATTTATGCTGTTAACAAAAGGGATACAAACAATGCTTTGGCCAGGCATATTGCAGATTTTCCAGACCACGCTTTTAAGTTCTCTGTGTTAAAACAAATCAATACAGACATTAGAGGAGGGCCTTGGCAGATTAATTTGGAAATTGATGAACTCAAATGGCAAATTTCTACTGCTGCTTATCTACCCCCAGGCTTAAACGAAATGGTCTCTATAAAATGTTTTTTAAAGAAGTTAGCTTTAAACAGATAATAGTTCTGCTGACTTCACATGTGAGCCTTCAGTTTAGTTAAAGTATTAGTGCCACGGAAGATTTGTTTTTTAATGGTCTAAGAAGTATTTTTTATTGGATTTGTTTAACAACAATTTTATTAAGTGTCTTTTAATATTCATACATAGCATTATTTTTATATGTTGGTTGAATTGCTAGTTAGGATTCTGGGACTTAAGTGTATTTGTTTAAGGTTCATTCCTTTGGCTAGTTTAAATCTACTGAATTGTATCTGTCACTTTAAAACTATTCAATTAGTTTTAATCAGTTAATTGGCATTTTATGTGTTTCTTATAAGCTCTGCAAAATGGTTGTATCTTGTCTGAAGAAGGAAAAACACAGTTTGTTTCCGAAAGCGCTAACTCAATAAATTGTTTGTTTCAAGTAATCTGCTAAGCCTTTGGTGCTTTTGATTCTTAGTTTGTGTGTTTGCCTTTTCGTTTAGCAAGTAAGTCACCCTGGTAGAATTCCAGTATCAACAGGTTATACAACAAAAGGAAGAGGGCCATGGCCCAAACTTGGAAATGCAATGCCCAGCAAGGCAAGAAACTCCTCATCAAGTTAAATAAGCAACTCAGGAGTCTTATCAACTCCACCAAAGCCAAATTTTAGGTAAAGATAGCCACACAGCTAACCACAAGGCCATCTTCACCCATGTCCACAACCTTAAACGTAATAAGTGTGTTGAACTAGTTGTAAACAGAACCATCTATACAGAGCTGAAGGATGCAGCAAACCTGCTGACTAATAAATTTAGCTCCACTTTCATCCCACTCCCCTGACTCTTCCCAGGAGATGCCCTAAACCATATCTACCATAGCTCTTACTAGCAAACAGGTGCTCGGTATTCTTCCAAGGCAAAACATAATGCATCTATTGCCCTGATAGTATCCTGGGATGCCTCCTGAATAGCATGAACCATGACCTTTTGAGGCCTGCCCAACCTTTGCTTTCAAACTGGCTTCATGCCTAGTGAATGGAGGACCTCAACAGTTCTCTCTCTGCACAAGGGTAGGACATGCAATGACCTGGGTAATAACAGACTTATAAATCCAACTAGCCTCACATATAAGGCTATAGAAAGAAGCATTGTGGATGTTATATGGATCCAACACAATCTGGTTTTGTCAAGCGTAGATCCTGCCTATTTGAATTGAACTTTTCTGAGAAGGTCACCAAAGCTGTGGACAAAGGCAAAACAGTACACACTGCCTATCTTGACTTGGCCAAAGCATTTGATACTATTACTCATTCAGGCATTGTCAACAGACTCATGAAACTAGGAGTAAACCCTTTTATCCCATTAGATATCTTGCTGGCTGACAGGAAACAGGAAGTCAGGATGGGGGACTCTTATTTCCACACACAAAAAAAAAATCACTAGCATTCTGTAATGCACACCTTAAGCAAGGGTATATCATTCGGGTCCAAAGATCTCATTGTCCCACTGTGCTTCATTTCTCATTAGACCAATTGTTGAGTAGAATGCTTCCTTCAGTATGTACCTTACCAGACATATGCAACAACTAGAACGCGCACTGAGGTTCCCCATAAGAAGAATACAAGGCATGAATGACATGGGATGTGAAGACCACCTTAAAGCCTTGTACTCCGTTTTCTACAAACCACTGAGGCAATCTATTTCCTGGCTTACAAGGCTTCATCTGATCCAGTACTGATGGATTTGCTGCACATCCACAAGTGGGACATTAGAAATATCCGATCGAGGGACCTAAACCTAATTTGCAACATAACTGGAACATGTCGGATTTATGGTGGTCTCAGACTTGCCGCTTTTCATCCATGTGAAACCATTCATCCCTGACACTAATCAAAAGTAACCTTAACAAGTGGATGGGGAATTAGATGGACTGGCAGGTATGCCCCTATTGGACAGACAGCTTGTAAACGCTCTGCTACCTAAGTGCAACTGTATGCCTGGGTGTAATTTATCCTGTCATTTACAAACTGGAATACATGGCTGGAATTTAAAAAAAAAAAAAAAATTTCAGAACACCATCACTTTATAACTCCAAACACATGCATGGTTTTCCAAAACATCTTATTCCTCCAGATGAGAGCATTTGCTTGAAATTGATCGCGGAAACCCATAGGCGTTACTTGGAGTACTCTGAAATATAGTTACCCAAGCATGTCTCTGCTCTCTCTTAGATTATTTTTTTTCTTATCTCTCTTCTCCTTCCCAGATGTAAAATTCAGCTTGCATGCATCCAGTAAACATTACTTTTTAGCCCTAAGGAAAAAAAAAATCTCCCACATAGCCAGGTTTTTCTTCATTTCATCTCCTTATCTTTGCATTTTTATAAGTTTATCTGAATAGCTCGTTAATGCTTCTATTTTTTCCAGTCTTTTGTTATTTGACTTTATATATTCATTCAGTGTTTCACTTATTTTGAATACTTTTGACTGTATTTCATTTTTTTCGTTCTAAATCACTAGAAGCCATCTCCTGTACCATGTCTGAAACTTCAGCTGCATTTTGCTGAAGAGCTGCAAGATCCTTCCCAGCCAGGGATTTTCTTCTACTTTTATGGTTGATTTTTCACTTGCTTTCTGCAGTCTTTATCTTTGCTAAATCGAGATAGTGCATTTAATAACCAGTAGCTTAGTACAATCCCTGTTGATATGATGTATTTTATTGGCTTTTTCACTTTTTTTTTTTAAATAACTTTTGCACTGGAAGAGCTCTAATCAGCCAGTTGATCAGTCAGCAGCCATCTTGGAATTTAGCTCCTACTTACCTTATCCTGATCTTCCAAATGAGTAACTAATTTCCTGAATATTTTTGGGCAGGCAGACTCCTTTATACAGTAGTAAAGAGCAATTAGCACCTCATGCTTTCTAATATGCATGAATAGCATTTTTGGAGTGTTTTACATATACCGGCTCCACGCAGTCGTGTATTTAATTCACAACTTGGCAGAAAAAAAAAAAATATATATATATATATATATATATATATATATGTGTGTGTGTGTGTGTGTGTGTGTGTATGTGTGTGTGTGTGTGTGTGTAGGTGTACCAGAAATGATTTGAAGATCGTAAGACTGACAGTAAAAGTATCTACAGCAAAATATCTAAAATCCAAAATAACTAAACACAAGATATTGACAAAATCTTACCATATACAAAACCAGTGTATCCCCTCCGATGTGTGTGTGGGGGTTGCACCCTCCACACACACTGCTAATTATATGTACTAGTTCTGAGGTCACACAACAGTGAGGAAAGGGCATATTGAGTTTTGCCAATATTTTGTTTAGATATTTTTGAATTTAAGAAACACAAATGGACTCAAAAGCAGGAAACAAAGTTCATGCACCAGATTTTATTAACCAGTCCAGATCAACCACTTTTGCCTCCAAACAACTTCATAGGTTGGTAGTACGCTACGCTATCGGCCGTAGGGCCTATACAAGCCTAGCCATAACAATTCCCTGGATATTTCTTCCTACAATATTTACTTCCCTGGACTTCATCTTTATCTCCTCAGAACTTTTCTGATTGTGAGTCCCTTTCTAGTTTTGTTTGGAAATTTTGGGGTTTAGATATTTTTACTGTTGATCATCTGCTGTTTACACAAATGTATGGGAGTAGTATAAATGATCTAATCAAATGCTCTAAACATACAACTGACAGTCAAAATGTCAACAAAAGCAAAGCACATCCACACAGGTGAGCCTTCCTCCATCCCCAACATCCTGTGCTAATTGTATATATATCAACTCCAAGATTGCTTAATAGTGGAGAAGGAGCATATACCTTTCTGTGCTACAACATTGATTTTGTCAATATTTTCTGTTTAAATTTTTTGTCAGTATTATAATGTTTAGATCGTGTCTCTGTGTGTTTAAACAAAACAAATCTGTATATGTAGGTATGGTGAAGTTGTGTACGTTTAAGAAAATCTATGTGTACTTGTGTATGTTTAAAAATATTGTGTGTGTGTGTGTGTGTGTGTGTGTGTGTGTGTGTGTGTGTGTGTGTGTGTGTGTGTGTGTGTGTGTGTGCGCACGCATGTGTGTGATTTTTGTTGCCCTTCGGACTGCTGAAAATTAACACAGAGCAAGACTGTTGACATTGGGGTTTAGGGGAATTTTCCCTTTACCTCAGCATTGTGCAGCCTCAGAGTTGGTAGATATAAGTAGTGAGGGTATGGGTGGGTGGAGTTTTTTGTTTTAATCACCAACGTTTGGTGTAATGTGCTTTCAGAGAAGTAGGTTCAGTGTTTTGCCCTTCAGCAGTAGTGTTTGTAACCATCTGTGCTGCAGTGTGGATTATGTATTTCCTTTAGCCATAAATGATGATGTAGTTACTAGATACAATGATCTAAAGGGATGCTCCCAGTTCCAAGGAGTTATTCCTTTACTTCACTTATCTATCTTCCTTATTGATGATCTTCCAGATAAGGAACTAGTCAGCCCAATGAGTAATAATTCATGGAGTGCACCAAGTGGACTCTCTGTGATTGTAAGCTAGAATCAGGGCCTGCTCAAGATTTACAGTCCGAGTTATTTGTAGACAGCCCATCTACTGGAACTGTAAGCCAAGAGGCATTTTTTTATGTAAAACAGTAAAGCGAAGTGTGCTGGTAAATGTTAATTTTCCTTGAAAATATGTAAACTAAACCTTTGTTTCTTTTAGAAATTGGCGCCGCTAGTGTTCTTTGAATTCCAGTTACTCTGCTCCTTCCAAGATTTCTGCAGCTAGGTGCATTATATTTTGGGATATTGATTCTCTAAAACAGTTACCAGCTCCCTAAGGAATGTACACTGTTTTCCCTAATTATCTCATTCATGGGGACTTAATCAAAAATTTTGAGTATGGAGTAGAAGGTGATCAGAAGATGGTTCAGCTGTAGCAACAGCTGGTTATTCTGGGCAAGTGTATCTGCTAGCTCCAGAAAGGTACCTGTCCTGAAGAAAAAAAATATTGTGTAGGATGACCTGAAATCCTACCTGGTGGCCTTTGAGCACAATGCCATCATAGAGAATTTCAGTTAAACAGACTGGGCAAAAATCTTGAAATCTTGACAGCATTGCCACTAAAGTCATATATTGATATGGAGGGACTTGATTGCATGGCTATGATAATTGTAATCAAAAATAACTTATCTAGAGTTGGAATAACTTTTAAATATAATTGTTAAAATTTTATAACTAGGCTTTTAATGTTGAGAAGTCATTAAACGTCCAGCTGTGTGATTTAAAACTTATTTTAATGCTATGCCTAGTATCTGACAGCAGTAAATTAAAAATGTTAGAAATTGTAGCAGTAGACACTTAGCTTAATAGTATAATAAAGAGTATTATAAAGTGGTTCCCACTCTGACAAACTAGTAACTTAGTTAATGACAGAATGTTTAAAATTGAACTGTATGAAACAAGGAGCTGCAAGTAGTTTAACTTGTTTAAAACATTGGGAGGGGGCCACAGTGCAAACTCTTGTGCTACTAATACTGTACGGTATTAATAGTAGAAAAGTAAAAACTGAAATGCATGTTGCAAATGATGTTATTCTAATAGAATTTGATAAAACTACAGCTAACTCAGCATTATATGATTGTACTACAACAAAGCTAATAGTGTATACTGTATTTTTGAAAGGAAGAGATATTCAAAATTCAAACTCTGTTAGACTCTGGAAGCTTGATTCATACTAGAGGACCTTTGACAAGGGCAAAGTATAAAATAAGTAACAACCAAATGTAGAGGTAAATGCACTTTTTTGTGAGAGAAAGAAATGCATACACATACAATTCTAAGAAGTGTTTCATGCTGGGCTCTAACACTATTTGATTAGTAATATTAGGAAAAGTGTTCTCATTTTAAAGCAGTATGGCAAATGTGTAGGGGGGAGATTCTGTACATATATTGTGGCAAGCTGATGCACTTGATCATAAATAGGTAGTCAGTTCAGTACAAAAATGAAGAGGGGGAAGCAAGTGACATTTACGTGAAGGTGCAGAATCAAAATAAGAAAAGGAATTTGGTATACAAGCTACAAAAGGGTTTAGTATTCAGTTGTGGTTAGTAAAAAAGGATCTTAAATGTTATGAGAAAAACAGTGGTAGTGTAACAAAAATACAAAAGTTAAGAGATGTCAGTATAGGAACTGAAGATGAACTGAGGGAACACTGAGGTAAGAATCGGTACAAGAACGAAGTCTGCACAGAGACTTATCTAGCATTAACACAGAAATTGATGCAAAAAATATTAGGGTACACCTACGTAAGGATCCTCAGAATAAAGTAAGTGCAAAAAGTGAGCTAAGCAGGAGAGTGCATTTGTCAAGCAGAAAAGTCATGTTAAGACAGACTATGCAAGGGGCATCTCTAAATAATGAAAGGAGTAATGCTGAAGATGGATTTTTGTTCTGTAATACCATTTGCAGAGGCAAGGTCACTTAAAATCTACTCAAAAGTAAGACAAAAAGTGTCCTAAAAGAAAAATGAACACACAAACTTGTATAGATGGCAGAGACAGTAAAGTGGAGCAGTATTGCTTCAGAACTCTTTGTGAGGAAATAATTTATAGATGTAGCTGTAATGAAGTTGTATGGAGGAAAGCTGTAACTTCCACATTGAGACGAGTTACTGAAGGATGTAATACTGAGTTAGTTGATGTACAACTAAACCACATAAAATTTAAAAAAAGAAAACGTGAAGATGTTTAAATAGGACAAGTAAGAATGTAACCAAAGTTACAGAAGAGGGTAGTGAAAAAGGATGTTCCCATTGCTTCCTACCATTATCTTGAATTAAAACATGACCTCTTTTGTATAAAATAAATGAAGAAAGAAAAAATTCTACATCAGATGCTAGTGAAAAAAATCTTGAGAGACACTCTCAGTAAAGCTTGCTTGGTGATGACAAAATCTAAGATAAGAGTACTAGTTCAATTTTATTGTCTAGGCATTATGAAATTGTTTAATTTCTGTGCTTCTTATACAAACTGCCAGATATCTTGACCCCATCCTAGATTTCCTAGATAGTCCTGCTCATCACAGAGGTGATTTTGAATGTATTGATGCATACATTGTTGGGCTAGAAGTGAAACATAACAATGGCTATCAGTACATACTAGTAGTAAATAAGTATGATAGAACATTTTACAGGAGTGCTATTACATGAAGCGAATGCTGACACTGTTACCAGTGAACTTCAGAGTGGGCATCCCTAAAGAGACTTTCTAACCATGCCAACGGTACTGCATTATTTATGCCTTTGGTTTGAAGTCAAGCATTTGAAGATGCGAGTCTATCCTGCTGTGTCTACTCTGCAAAATTATGGGTTTAGTAAAGAGGCTTAACAGGACATTGATGTGCATGTTAAGAAAAAATATTGACTCCAGGGGAATAACTGGGTCCAGCTGTTGACCTGTTCACCATTTTCTACAAGAGAAGTACCAGAAACCATGACAGACATTCATGAGGACTACTTGCTAATCCACAATTTAAAAGTTTGCCAGAACACTACATTAGTTGTAGGATATTCTGAA